>NW_015169280.1:161833-199766 GCF_001447785.1 Gekko japonicus
TGTCCCTTCCGTCGCGACGGAAGGTAAGAAAAATATCACCGTCATAGCCAGTCTTGGTCAGTAGAGCGCCCCTAATGGAAAGTTGGGGGCCTGCAGGAAGGTAAGAAAAATATCACCGCCAGTCTTGGTCAGTAGAGCGCCCCTAATGGAAAGTTGGGGGCCTGCAGTCCCAGACGGTTTTGAGCAGTCTGTACTTTTAGGCTCCTCTTGGTTGGCAACAAACGCCAGTGTACTGTTTCCAGTAGTTTTTTGTGTAAATCCGTAGCTCAGTTTGCTTTTGGGGAAGATGATGCTGTGGAGGGGTGCATATAAGAAAAGTTGCATCAGATTGTGGAGCGTGCAAGTTCTGCCCAGGCACACGATGCTCAGTGCTCCCTTAGGATTTCAGCATCTTTACTTCCAGATTTGCCAACAGCCGCAAAGGAGGAGAAAGAACCGAAACACCGCTGGAGTTTCTCCCCCCTTGGTTAGTGCAATCTGAACGGCAGCTAACCTTGCTTGGATAGTAGGATTTCGCACAGGGAGGCCAGCTGCAGTTGTGCTTACGGTTTGGGGTCTTCCGTGCCTGGAATCCCTGTGTGGCAGCTGTTTTTCTCTGGCACTTTGCCTTTGCTTCTGTTCTGGGAACGCTGCAGCTTCTTTAGTGTTTAAGTGTGCTTAAATCTTCCCTGCTTGCTGAGGAAACACCGGTGAAGGGGGGAAGCCGAAGAGAAGGGGGTGGGGTGGGGAATTTGATGCAGTTGCCCTCTGGGGCATCCTCCTGTTCTGGTGGAAGTTCTGCTGGTGGAAGAACACAGATTGGTGACTTCACTAGATTTCCCTTCTTCACCATGCCTCTTTATCAAGGGGAGGGAGTGTCTGGCAGGGCCTTTTTGTCATCGCAGAAGGTTGCTATAGGCAGGGAAGGTTTGTGTCCTTGGCTGTCTTAGGCTCACGGTTTGTCAGATCCAAGCATCTGCGCACCGTGTGGACTTTTAAGATAGTAATGGCCTTGTCGTGTTCTCCTTCAGATCCCTGCAAACCTTGCCTACCAGTCGCCTCACCCTGCGAAAAGGCTGCTCCACTGTCTCCAGTTCTAAACCACGAGGAAGAACCAAAAGAGGCAAGTTTTTTTAAAAAAAAATCTTTATAGGAAAAAATGTATTTGGTCAAGCTAAGCTTTGTTAAAAGAGCATCTTTTGCTGAGACAAACAAACAAACAAAAAGGGTAAGTGGATCATAATTGTTTTGCTTTCAGGAAGGTCAGACTGCCTTGCTTGTAGCAGATCTGAACAAGGCAATGCCCATGGAAGTCTATGTTTAATTAGTAGCAGCTGCTGTCATTGAAACCGGAGCAGCACATGATTGCTTGGGGTCTCCCTCTGTAAAATCCAGTCCCCATCATTTCTATTACATGCTGTCCCTCAGAATTTTATCACATCCCAGTTACCAATTAGTTTATTATTTATTACTTTAGATTTGTATCCCGCCTAGCCAGGGCAAACTGGCTCAAGGCGACGTACACGATAAAATAGATAAAACAATAAATACAATTTATATATATGTTAATGAATACAGATGGCGGTTGTTAGTATATATGGTCCGAAGCAAGAAGGCCATGCTCCAATGTTGTGACGTAGGGCTGTAACATGTTCAGTTTCCGATGGCTCCAGTGGCAGCTCCTAGTCAAAGACCTGGTGGAAGAGACCATTGAAAGCAGAGCTACAAAGACTGATCCTCGCTAGGAGGACATCCATTCTCCCAACCAGTATATTTAGGTTCTAACAAGCGGTTTTCTCGCATCCAAGGTTCTCTGAGACATCAATCTGTCAGTAACACAGCTGGCTAAATTCAGAAACTATTAAAACTTGAGTTGTTTCCCCTCTATTTTCTACAAACTCACGGGTAGGAGATCATAAGAAAAGCCATGCTGGGTCAGACCATTGGTCCATCTAATCCAGCACCTTTTCTCACACAGTGGCCCACCAGTTCCTCTGGAGTGCCAACAACAGGCCAAGGCCTTCTCTTGTTGTTGCCTCCTATCACTGGTATTCAGAGGTTTACTGCCTCTGTACATGGAGGTTCCCTTTAGTCACCGTGGCTAGTAGCCACTGGTAGACCTATCATCCATGAATCTATCCAATCTCCTATTAAAGCTTTCTATGTCTGTGGCCATCACTACATCAGGATTGCCACTTTCTAGAAGGTCAGGGAAATGAAAATTGGTCAGGGAAAGTCAGGGAAATCGGTCTGAAGTCAGGGGAAATCAGGGAAATTGTGATTAAAATATATCCAAGCAGTGGATTTTTGACCTGCTGCTGCAAGAGCACGATCTCTTCTTGTGGCAACTGGAATAGAGAAGTAGCAGAATACAAGTAGAACTTAATGATGCCCTTTCCCAACCATTTTAGATAGAACGTTTATATAATTTTTAGTGTACCCTTAAAACAATAACCAAAATGTGATGTCATTTATTAGCATTCAGAGTTTACTTGAATTGAAATGTGTATCTTGGTGTAATTTTTGGTGCAATTGCAAAACATGTTGCTGCAGTTAATGTTAAAGAAGCTGATATTAAATCTCTATGACAAATATTTTTGCAGTTGAGACTTGTGTAGTTGTAGAGTGGAATCTTACCTTGCATTAATGCAATACGACCAGTGTTCCCTCTACGCTGAGTTAGTGTAAGCTAGCTCACAGTTTTTTAAGCCTCTGGCGCACACATTCTTGCCCTCACTCAGGAAGGATGGCTCCGGAGCAAATTTAATTTATGCAGTAGCCAAATCGCTGGCTCACAACTTTCATGCCAGTAGCTCACGAAGTAGAATTTCTGCTCACAAGACTCCACAGCTTAGAGGGAGCATTGACCTATTAATTTTTTAACTTGTGGTTATATTTGAATGGTGGTCAGGGAAATTGACAAATGTTGGTCAGGGAAATGAAAAATAAAATTTTAGTGGCAACCCTGTTAACATCCTCTGGCAATAAATTCCAAATTTTAATAACTTACTGTGTAAAAAAACGATTTTCTTTTGTCCTTTCTGAACTGACTGCCCATCCGCTTCATTGGATGCCCTTGAGGTCTGCTATTTTGGGAGAGTAAGAAAAAGTTCTGTTTGTCAACTCTCTACCTCCCCATGCCCAATTTTATAAATTTTTATCACATCCCCCCTTAGTTGTCTCTTTTCTAAACCGAAAAGTCCCAGACGCTACAGCCTTTCCTCATAGGGAAGGTGTTTTAACCCTCTTGGTGGCCCTCTTCTGTACTTTTTCTGGCTCTGTGATGTCCTTTTTGAGATACAGTGACCAGAGCTGCACACAACTGAGGCCTCACTATAAATCTATACAGGGGCGTTCTAATAGCAGCTGTTTCATTTTCAATCCCTTTCCTAGTAATCCCTAACATAGAGTTTGCCTTTTTTGCCACTGGAGCACACTGGGTTGGCACTTCCATTGAGCAATCTACTACAACCCCAAGATCTTCTTCTCTCTGAGTCTCAGCAAGTTCAGACCCTATAGAGCAAAGTATGATCAGTGTTACGGGTGTGAGACTCAGACTCCTCCGGATTTCAGCACTCTTTATGCAAAACTCCTCCACAAGGTTATGTTAAAGTAAAATGTACTGCTCGGAGATGACTTTTTATTATTTTGAATTAATAGTAATATTTGGAACTGTTATAGTATTACATATATGGTGTATAGTTGGAATAGATTCAAAATATTCTTATTTCTATCATCACCTTGATGATGGTGCTGTAATCTTAACTGCTTTGTTAAAACTGTAAAAGGGGAGCTGGAAAACGAAGCATCTTGAAACGTATTTTTTAAAAAAGAGTAGAGTATATCAAGAGAAGACTACTAAGGGCCAGCTCTAGCTTCCTGTAGTCCTGTATTGGAGAGTTGCTGTCACTCGATCACTCTGTTATCGAACTCTTCTTCCAGGAGTTCAGGGCAGCATACATGATTCTCCCTTTCATTTTATCATCACAAGAACTGTATGAGATTGAAGAGTTTATGTGACTGGCCCAAGGTCATGTAGCAGGCTTTATGGCTGACCCAAAATCTCCCCTGTCCTTGTCCAACACTCTTAACTACTGTACCCACACCGAAGGACATGCACACTGCCACCAGTAACACTCCCACTTCAAAACAGGGCAACTCTGAGGCCAGTGGCTCAGGAGATTTGAGGGTGGAACCTCGGACGTCCACTAGACTCTTCTGGAATGTGCTGGGGTTCCGTGGCAGACGTGAAGGAGTTGTTCTGTGGTTAGGCCTCCTTGATCCGATAAAGTTTTAAAGCTCTAGAACCTACTACTGTGTTCTGTTGGTGATATTCTGTGTTTGTTTCGGCAGGACTCGAAGGACTCCCTCACAACAATGCCCTGCCAAATGAGGACTCCAGAAGCCCGTTTTTTCCCCGATCCATTCCTCCCCGATCCATTCCCATCAGAAGAGAAGACACAAGAAGATGCCATCCCTGAGGATCAAAAAGTCACAAGCCCAACCGCGCCACTCTCTCCAATACGGTCACAGCCAGTTGCCCTTCCCGAGAACGTCTCGCCAGCATCACCTGTGAAATCAACACCAGCATCTCCCACGTTACCGACACCTCCGCCTGCGACCCCCCCGCCTATATGTTCACAGCCTTTGCCCTCTGCCGAAGCATCCATTCCATCTCCAGTGGAGCCACCCGTCTGTTTTCAGCCAGTCCCAGCCTTAACCTCTACTCCTTTGGCCAAACTCGCCCTGAAAAGTCAAGACGGTGAGATGGAAAGATTGGGGAGCCCTACCTCAGCCGAAGAAGCCTTGAAACGTAATAACCTTGTGGAGGAGTTCTGGACGAAGAGTGCTGAAATCCGGAGGAGTCTGGGTCTCACCCCTGTGAACAGAGGCAGGGGGGAGTCAAGCTTTAGTACCATCTCACCCCTTGCGTCTAGTCCCCTCAAATCGTATACTCCTGATGGTACCCCAGAAGATAAGGGAATCCCTCTTGTAAAACCACAGCCAGCCCCCCGAAAGCCAGTCACACCCAAGCTGGATGAACAGTTTTCTCTGCTGACACCGAAGTCCCCGTCAGAGAGAGAGCTGAAAAATTCAAGCGACGTCAAGAGAGACCTGTCCAGCAGTTCTGGGCTTGGCCTTCAGGGCAGCTCTTCCAACATGAGAACACTAGCCAGCCAGAGTTTCAACACTTCCGATTCCACCATGCTCACTCCTCCATCCAGTCCCCCTCCTCCTCCACCTCAAAACGAAGAGCCGGCCACACTGCGAAGGAAGAGGCATCAGGCCACTTGGCAGAACGAGGCCGAATCGAAGCCAGCTTCCGAGCAAACGCCTCTTCCTCCACCAGCAAATGAGCGTAACAGTCCTGCCAGGGATCCACCCCAGCCTTCTCGAGAGGAGGTGCGGAAGTCGTTTGTGGAGAGCGTGGATGAGATACCGTTTGCTGACGACGTCGAGGACACCTACGACGAGAGGACCGAAGATACGAGCCTTCACGAAAAGTACTACACGCCCCCTACCAGCCGGTCAAGACCAGAGAAACCCCTTCACCTACATTTGGTGAAGGAGAACGGTGGGCCGCCATCGATGGAAGGAGGAAGCCAGCAGAAGAGAGGCCTGCCCCAAGTCTCCATGGAAGCGAAGGAACTAGCTGAGGAGAGAATGAGAGCTCGAGAGAAATCCGTGAAGAGCCAAGCTTTGCGTGACGCCATGGTTAAGCAGCTGTGCAGGATGAAAGATCTGGAGACGGCCAATGCTGCCAGTGCCACCAAATCTCACAAAGCCTCGACTGTGCCCTCAAAGACCAAAGAGCTGTTTTTCGAGTCCCCGAGACACGCGAAGGTGGGTGAAGTCCCCACACTGAAGCACGAAGCCAGTAGTGAAAAGTTCTTCTCGCCCTTTTCGGATATCAGTGGGCGCGATGCATCAGTCACCTCCTCAGAAGGTTCCGGAGGGAAGAGCAAGAAAAGGACTTCTCTCTTCTCGCCTCGTAAGAACAAGAAGGAGAAGAAGTCCAAGAACGACAGCAGGGTCTCGGACAAATCCAGCAGCGCGGCTGAAGAAGCCACCAAGCCCAAATCACTGTGGAAATCTGTGTTCTCCGGTTATAAGAAAGACAAGAAGAAAAAGGCAGATGACAAATCTTGCCCAAGCACACCTTCCAGTGGGACCACAGTGGATTCTGGGAAACATAAGGCATCTCCACTGGTTAGAGTGGCAGGTACGGTACCTTTTCCGCATTCTACTGCAACTGAGGAGTTGTCTTTGGTTTCTGCCATACGTAGCATGGTGTAGTGGTTAAGAGCAGTTGACTCTAACCTGGAGAAGTGGATTTGATACCCCAGTCCTCCACATGAAGCCAGCTGGGTGACCTTAGGTCAGTCACAGTTTTCTCAGAGCTGTCCTCTCAAGAGCAGCTCTCTCAGAGCTCTCTCAGCTCCACCTACCTCACAGGGTGCCTGTTGTGGGGAGAGGAAGGGAAGGCGACTGTAAGCTGCTCCAAGACTCCTTCAGGTAGTGAAGAGTGGGGTATAAAACCAGCTCTTCTTCATATGTTGCAAGTATTAGGAAATGCCCCTTTGTTCCCTCACAAGAGGTCTGATGGTACCTTGCAGTAACCCTCTGTTTGGCCTCATGTGGCACTCCAAAAGCAGGTACCAAGTGCTATTGGTCTCTCACCTCACATAAACACATGAAGCTTCCTTGTACTGAATCAGACAATTGGTTCATCAAGGTCTGAGGAGGGGCTGTGGCTCTGTGGTAGAGCATTTTCTTGGTATGCAGAAGGTCCCAGGTTCAATTTCCAGCATCTCCAGTTCAAAGGGTGAGATAGGAGGTGATGTGAAAGACCTCTGTCTGAGATCTTGGAGAGCTGCTGCCATTCTCAGTAGACAGTACTGACTCTGATAGACCAAGGGTCTGATTCAGTATAAGGTGGCTTCACGTGTTCATGATCGGTGTTGTCTACTCAGACTGACAGCGGCTGTCCAGCGTCTCAGGTGGAGGTCTTTCACATCACCTGTTGCTTAGTTCTTTTAGCTGGAGATGTCAGAGATTGAACCTTGGACCTTCTACATTCCAAGCAGATCCTCTACCCCTGAGCCAAGGCCCAGACTTTAGCAGTATGTTCTCATTGGGTGGGAATGATAATGGAGATATGTTCAAATCTTCCCAGTTTGTGTTTTCACTTTTATATGTGATAAGGAAAGAATGCAAAGAGAATGACTTGAGGCTAGAGTGCTTCCCTGCCTTATTGTGCAATGAAATGATGTAATATGTTTCTACCTGGAGGTTTTGTGGGGAGAAAGGATGGCGATAGGTCTTTTTGTCGCTGCTAGTGCTGGCCTCTGGCAAGCAACAAGGTGGCTACTGCTTGGTGCAAGATGTGTACATTGCGAATATGTTGTGGCTCTTTTGCTTTCAAAATCTGGAAAGCAAGCATTTTTGAGAGGTGGATTGGTACTATTGAAAGCTTTTTAGCTTGACAAGCAGCCTTTGCCTCTGATTCTCAGAGCTGAAACAGACATATGGTTAGTGAAGGAGTCTCTTGTTACGTGCCAAATGAAGAAATGGAGAACCCCGTATCCTGCTATGGCATTCTAGTTAGCCCAACAATGAAACTACAACCCCCCACCCCCCATCTTAATAGCTGCACTTCTAGCTCCAACAGTTGAAATTGGTTTCTTTTAAAGAAAGATTCACATCAGTGAAACCAATTTCAACTGTATATATATTCTTGTATGATATGAAGCCTGTATATCTTCAAAAGGAAAAATTGGGTACTGTTCCTCATCCCAGTACTAGCCAAGCATAAGAACACAAGCAGAGCCCTGCTCGATCAGAACTCTGGTCCAGCGTCCTGTTTGACACAGTGGCCAACCAGTTACCCTGTGGAGGTTAAACAATAGGGCACAGTGGCCAAGGACTTCCCCTGGTGTTGCCTCCTAGCACTGGTATACCGCCTCTGAACATGGAGGTTTCCTTATGTCTCCATGGCTAGCAGCCACTGATGGACCATAATTGGAGTTTTCTGTGCTCCTTGTGTTAAAGGTTACCGTCCTTCAGTCAAACAGGAGAAAGGTAGGATCTGCTGAGGGGCATCTTTTCCTCCTCTGCTGTGGGTGGTTGAGAAGAGGAGGCGTAAGCAAAGAAAGCCGGGAGAGAGGTGCCTGAAGAGAGAAACCCAAGAGAAGGCAGATAAAAAAAGAATAATTTCCAGTAGCACAGAAGTTTACTAGAGATTCCATAATAATTTTGCATCCAGCCTAAGCCCTGTGTTAAGTGATATATACAAGCCTGTATTTTCCGCATGTACTTGCAAGGGCTTTTAAGATCTAAGTGTCTAAAAATAACTGAAAATAAAATATATATTTGGGGTGCTAAAGGCAGCTTCCTCAATTCCTGGGGTGGGGGAGGTGATAACACCGATAAAATAGCCCTCTCATCCAAAGCATTATGCACACATGTGGAATGAACAAAACTACCCAGCGACATCACTGCTCCATGGCTAATCAGGGGCAGCCTTTTCTTTTTTCAAAAGTCCCAGAGTATGGCCTTGTCTTACAGGGCATGGTTATATCCCTGGGCGTTGGCTGTTTCTTCCAAAGCTGTCCGTTTTCCTGCCATTCCTAGCCTGAGAGAGAAATTTTTGGAGGCAGCAATCAATGAGGCACCACCCCCCGCCCCCAACTCTGAGTCAAGCTAACTCTCTCAGAGATTAAGGACGTACTGTCTCTCCTATACAGTCAGCTTTGCGTCAGATGTTACGGGCTGGGATCAGTAGAATTGGTCCCTATACCCTACTATATTCCTCGGACACATGTGCTTTCAATTTAAAGTAGCCGTTGGATGATCACAGGAAGAAAATTAGAAAGTGGAGTGGGTGTGAGAGCTCTTGTCAAACGCAAAAAATAACTTTCTGGGACGGTGTTGGATCCCCAAGCATCGAGAATAAATGATGACACTTTTAAAAGATTAGGTTATCAATCTATACCATAAAGGCAAGACATTTGACAAGTGGTGGAGGAGGGAAAGGGACACTCTTTTGTTCTTTTTGTTCGCTTGCTTTTTAAAACAAGGTTCTAGTGCTGTACTCAGCTTGTGCCATTTAGTCTGAGAAGCCCTTGTATCCTGTCACTACACAGCGGAAGGTCCAGAAGGAGATGTACAGGTCTGGCATCCACTGGGAGGGGGCAGTGGGCACGTCTTAGGGGGCCTAGCGCCCCCCCCCCCCGGCTAGCTACAGCCCCGACAGGAAGGGAGCGGAGAGAATGCTGTAGCCCTGTTTGCCGCTTTTAAGGCTCAAATCAGACAAAATGCTAGAAGATCCACAACTGGAGCATCTCATCATTGTACAAAGGTAGACTGCAGCCAGCGTATCTGGATCAGTGCTTCTATGCAAATGGCTTTCATGGTTTTGCCAGTTGAAGTAGACATACCCTCTCCTTCCCGGAGTGATCTTAGCCCTGGAAAGTATTTTAAAAAGACAAGTATGCTTTCTTTGCCTGTCTCCCCCCCCCCCTTTCAGCTCTCAATAACATCCTGGGGAAGGGGCCAGTTTCACTGGGGGCTGAGCTCAATGCCACAGGCTTGATCTGACTTGGGATCCTTTTGGCTACATGCAGTGTTCCCTCTAAGCTGAGTTAGTGTGAGCTAGCTCACACTAACTCAGCTTAGAGGGAACATTGGTACATGTCAACTTTAAAAAAACCCACCAAGGAGATCTGATTGTGGGTCTTCCAGTATCACATCTTGTTTGGCACTTACAAATTGAAAGAAGTTGTGCTTCCCAGCCTTAGAGGGAGTGTATACCCTTATAAAGGACTCGGCTAAAAAGCAAAACGATGACCAAGTGGCAGAGCATTGTCCCAGTAGAAAAGGGCACTGTGCTCCACTTGCCGTACAAGCAGAGGGTTGCATGGTACGGCTGTAGACAAGGAAGTGCCCAGGAAGATGGATTGTCTCACTACACTGAAGTGCCTCTTCTCTGGCTTTGCCACCTGATTGGTGTCTCCTTCTCCTAGCAGATTTGCAGCTGCGTCGGCACTTAAGCTTCTCAGAGGATTCTGACCTCTCCAATGATGACGTCTTGGAACGCTCTTCACAGAAATCCAAGCGAGAGGTAAGGTTAAACCGGGTGTGGAAATGTGCTCCTTCAAAGCTGGGAAGGCCCCCCCAATCTTAATAGTTAATGATGTGGTTAATTTCGATGTTTTTTTAACTGGTTTTGCTTCTGTGTTACTGGGCTGAAAAATTAAACCTGGAGGTCAGCACAAAAGGTCAATTCCTTCTAAGACCCAGTCTCCTGCTGCCACGGCGCATAAAAACTGTGCTGTGCTGTTGTTTGATATGTGGACAGCAACCCAGATTGACAGGTCGTTGGGTGGAATATTAGGCTTGATAGATGAGTGTTCCAGTTCTGCCAAAGCCTGTGAACTCTCTAGATGGCTTTAAGCAAATAACTGTCTCCAGGGGTGTCCTTTTAGATTGGGGAGGGGAACAGAATTTTTTTTAAAATAGGAAATTGTTTTTGTATGTCTTGTATGTTGTGGTGTAATTATTGTAAGTGGCTTTGGGCTACTTTACTGAAAAGCACAGTGAAAAATGTTTTAAACAAATCTTCAGCAATGTTTGTGCTTGGATCGATTCAAGAGGAACTTTTTCATATCTGCACCTGCAATGGTTGGGTAAAAAACAGTCTGTTGGCCAGAAATGTAGGTACTTTTAAAGTGCTATCCCATGTGCTCTGAAACTTGGATACCCTTTTTAAAATGGCACCTGTCTTGTCAGCTTCAGCCATTCAGTCTGTGACATGGGAGTAGCAGCAACATATTTCATAGTGTTGAGAATAGGGGAGTGCAAAAATGTTTTGTTTTTCCCCCAATTCAGGTCTGTTGGACCCAAAAAATATCAGTATTACGAATTGGGATTTAGGTAAATATTTAGGAAACCTGAATTTATTTGGCTCCATTATATTTTAGGGGGACTGTCCCCCTAGATTATAATGGAGAAGGGATTTAAAGTTTAAATCTGCAGTCTCTTTAAATGCCTTCTAGTTATGCCTGAATAAAAGCCAAATAATATTGGCTTTGATTCGGATGCAGCTATTTTGGTAGCTGAATACAGATCTCTGATAAAGGTATAATGATAAGGTATTTTTCAGGTATTTATTCAGCTTGGTATATACCAAGCGCACACCCCTAGTTGAGAATATTGTGAAGAATGTTGTCCTCTGCAAGGTGAGCACTTGGAACACAAGTTGGGAGGTCTTCGTTGGCATATCAAAACCAATTAGTTCTGACTTGTTTGAAGAGGGCAGTGACCCAACAAAGGAATGTGGGTGTGTCTCATGCTCACCATCTGAATTTTTATCTCTGGTTTGCACATCTGTAGCTTCATTGAACTGTTTTGTTTTTTAACATTGAATCTCTTCCTACTTCTCACATGCTTGCTTTTAGGTTGTTCATGGCAGGTACCGTGTTGCATCTGCAATGCAAAGGCAGGAGGAGGTACTTGGGGACATTAGAGGAGATGTTCTAGGAAGGGGAGATGATGGGTTCTTGATCAGTCATGCTGCAGTCTTTGTTATATTGCTGTTCAGAGCCTTGGAGCTGCTCTAAAGGTTCACGTGGCCACTTAGCACGAACCGCTTCGCCCGCGTTTGCGAACTGTGTGATGAAAGAGTGGGATGGTTTCCTCTCCAAAGAGCTGCTGCATGGTGGTGATTCTGCTGCCCTTCAATCAGCACAGCAAAAACTTGACTTTGAGTGATTGGCCCCAAGTTCAAAGCTGCTGGGTGTGTGTGGGGGGGGTGTTTCCTCCTGCTTTCCCACAGCGCTGTGGTGCTTCCTTATACAACCAGGGTTCTCCTTGACTTCATCTGTGGTCTTTCCCAAACCTGCTTTGCTGTGATATTTTGGGAAAGATCACAGGCAAGCCTACCGGCTGGCTGTTGTATAAGCAGGAAAGTCCAGATTTTCTCAGTCCAAGACGCATAGCAGCCATTTTTCCAGCTCCAGTCACCACAGCACTCACCCCACCCCATGTGTCACCGGGGGGGGGGAGAGGGAGAAGGGTTTTCTTTTTAAATCAATAGTTGGCACATTGTTATAACGGTATATCAGTATGTCCATTACTGGTCAGAAAAACCTCAAGAAAATTCCACCCTTTCCCCCATGGTGCGGGTCAGGGGAGATGGCCACCAAGGCAATTGGCGCAGGGAAAATGCAGGGAAAGCTGCCCTCTGGAAGGCCCATTGCCACCACACTGCATTGGCAGCAACAGTGACCCCGGGGCCTCCGTAGGGCAGCTTTGCCATGTGGTAGAGGCTTCAATCATGGAGGAGCTGCTATTATTACTATGCGTTGAAAGAGTGGAAATATTCTGTCTAGGGTTGCCAACTTCAGGTTGGGAAATTTCTAGAGATTTGGGGGTGGAGGAGCCCAGAGAGGTTGTGGTTTGGGGAGGGGGGGACCTCTGTGGGGTATAATGCCATTAACTCTACCCTCCAAGCCAGGCTTTTCCTCCAGGGGAACTGATTTCTGTCGTCTGGCCCCACCTGGACACTGGCGACCCTAATTCTGTCCATGTGCCCCTCCTGTTTTCCCCATCAAGTCGCAGTCAGACAGAGGCTGTTTGCCACCGCATGCCTCTGCGTAGCGACCCTGGTATTCCTTGGTGGGCTCCCATTCAAATACTAAACCAGGGCGGTCACTTCTTAGCTTCCGAGATCTGATGAGATTGGGCCAGCCTGGGCTATCCGGGTCAGGGCCCAGGTACATTACAGGGGCTAAACTAAACCAGATCAAATGTTCTTGACACTGAATAAGGGGCTGTCTAACTCACAGTTATGGGATCAAGAAGACTTACAGGATTGTATTGGTCGTGATTGTAATCACGAGGGAGAAAGCCCAGGGGGTGGTGGGGTGGCAGCGGGCAGTCGCATGGCCCTCCCTCTCCTACTTTCTCAACCTGCAGTTAAAAGAACCCCATCTGATACTTCCACACTGCTCCAGGGTCCATGCCGGCAAGTCGTGGGAACAGAAACAACAGAGTGGATTGGTAGTTTGATTTTGTTGCTAATCTTGAATCAGAGAGCAGGATCCTGGGTTATATTTCCCAAAACAGCTGTTTCTATTTTCTTCTCTGTGCCACTTGACTGATCCGGAACCCATCGGACCCTGCCAAGACACCTGACAGTCTTCTTGTTGTGACACCCTTAACCCTCTTGCTTCACTTCACGTGGCTTAAAAGGAGCGGTTGTGATTAGCTCATGAGTTTTGCCTGACTCACTGCACTAGAAGCCGCTTCTAAATAAATGCTTGTGACATTTCTTGTGGGTGTGTGTGTTCCTAGGATCTCTCGGCAGTGTGTGTAACGTGGTGGTAGTGACGCGCTGATTTGAGACGGTGAACTCCTCAAAAGACGTGTTTCCTTCTGTGGTGACTCGTAGAAAATGAGATTTTACATAAATGCCTCGTTTTAGTTTTCGTTTCCTATTTGTGGTTTGTTTGGTTTTTTTGCTTTTAGATAAACGGAATGTCCTGCAAAACTAGTTAGGGGCACGCATTGTGGCACTAGGCTGTCCGTGTGCTTTGTGATTCCATAAGCCAGGCCGTGCATTTGCAAAACTTGGTGTTGGGCATAAAGTTCAACATCCTGAAAATCATTTTTTTGTGTTTTTTTTAAAGTCCAGTTTGTATCCTTTAAGATTTTGCAGATGGGGAATGCAAAAAAGGCTATCCAAGCGTTAGGAACAGGGCTTCAGGGTTAAGAAGCAAATGTGAAGATAGATTTTCACATACATGTTTATCGGGACAAGGAATATAGCAGCGTTGGCCACCTGCAACTTTGCATATCTGTGTGTACAAAGGCGTAGTGTGGAGGACGGTAGATGTCTTTTTAAAGTGTGACTCAGCTTACTTGAGCAGGTTGGTGTTCCCTTTCAGCTCTTTGCTGAAATCAAAATCTGGCCCCAAATACCTGCATGGGTAAAATTGGTTTCGTGTTGGCCTGCAGAACTTGCAGAATCCCATGCTGGACAAATCCCACCCCCATGTGGCTTTTTCTTTTCTTTTTTTTGCCATTCCAGACAAAGACCGCAAGGTGGGGGAGAGGTTTGAGCAGGGAGGGGGGAGAGTTTGGATTAGTGGGCTCAAACTGTGCAGGACTGATCCAGTCTAGTACTGAACTTGCCCGAACTCAGAATTTGCCTAGTCAAAGTCTCCCCAAAGTAGGGAGACGTCCCCAAATGGCAGTCGCCATGCGGAATCTTGTGGAAGCCAGTGTTCTTATTCTAGCAATCAGGTTCCATTATGCATTTTCAGACCCTGCAGGATTCACCCCCCCTACATAGTTCCATGTTGCATTTCAAGCGGCCTTTGTGTTATTACTGTGCATTTTGTGTTTCAACGTTTAACTGATTTTTGCTCCATTTTATGTGTGTTGTGTCTTCCCCCCCCGCCTTTGCTATTCCTCTCCCTTCCTCCTCCCCCCCTTTTAAAGTCGATTTACGTACCACACGCCTTGGCATTCAAGAGGTCATACGCATCAAAGGTAGTGTCTCCATTCTCATTGATGGGCCATGGTTGCATGCATTCCCCTTACTAACCTGCCAGAACCATAGTCTGCACCCCCATCTCCCTGCCTTCACGTGTACTAACAACCCCTAACTGTGCATGTATGAAACCTTTAACAGATACAGACCAGCTAGCCATCGACAAGGAAACCCCAAACCCCAAATATTCCTGCCAACTTGAAATGCATGTAATATATGTATCAGGGAACCAGCAAGCAGAACCTCAGTTTGCTCTTGTAGATTTTCCAGGTTGTATGGCCGTGGTCTTGGCATTGTAGGACCTAATGTTTCGCCAGTAGCTGTGACTGGCATCCTCAGAGGTAAAACACAGAAAGATGGAGTACTCTCTGTGTCAAGAGAGTGTTCTGCCTCTGAGGATGCCAGTCACAGCTACTTGCGAAACGTCAGGTCCTACAATGCCAAGACCACGGCCAGACAGCCAGGAAAATCTACAACAGCTAATGAACTCCGGCAGTGAAAGCCTTCGACAACATATAGAACCTCAGTTGTTGTCTTCAGAACCACTTGGGGTTGGGATTTTTTGGTGGGTTTTTTTGCTACAGTTATATTTCAGAGGGCTGTTTGCTAGACAGAATGGGGGTTGACATTCTACTCCTCTTCTGCCAATGAGTTCGTGTGAACCCAAATTTGTCTGTGGGACAGCTGGTCTAAACAGACACACTGATCATTACAACCTATAGACAGATAATAGTAGTTCACTGCAAGCATATCTGCATTTTTTTAAAAAAAAATTAAGGATAAGAAAGTTTGTCTGTAAAATCTCTGTTTGCCCTTGCAAATCTCCAAATCGCCTGGTTGATTCTGAGCTCCTGATGAAGCCCAAATTGTAATCCAGGTTTGTTTTAGGAAGCTTGTGCTGATTTACATAAGGAATTCTAATTCTTTGAGAGGGATGAGAGGCTTGTAGCAGAATTCTTAGTGCCCCCAGTAAGTAGTTCCCAAGATTCTTTGGGGGAAGACAAGCCAATTAAACTGGTATAAAAGTCTGTGCATACAGAAATCCACTCTGCCCCTTTGATTGCAGCGTTGCTTTTTGTATTACTGCTTTATATGCGGAGATCTGCGCTCCCGCTGAGGGTGTGTAATTTGTAATGTGAGAATAGTCTTTGAAATATCTTTTGGGCATAGAATGTGCCTCTGGAAGGCCCTACGCGTTTCCAGTTTCAGAGACATATTTACTACGATCAAACAGAGTATTGGATGACTGTTCTCACCTTTTAGAACATGAGATGCCTGCACTGCCTAGCTCATAGAAGGAATTCACACATGAAACTGCCTTGTACTAAATCAGACCTTTGGTCCATCAGAGTCAGTATTGTCTACTCAGACTGGCAACAGCTTTCCAGGATCTCAGGCAGAGGCCTTTCGCATCCTCAACTGCCTGGCCCTTTCAACTGGAGACGCCCGGGATTGAACCTGGCACCTTCTGCATGCAAAGCAGAGGCTCTTCCATTAAGCCACGGCCCCTTCTCATATTTTCACGTTTCAGTGAAAGTTAGTCTGCTGTTACAAAATGGTTGTCTTCACAGGGGAGTTTGGATCTCCACACATCAAAGTGTGACACTGGAACCAGCCCATGGTCACAGGTTTCAAGAAGTCTTGAGAACCGAAGAAGGGGGGCAGTTTACTCATTTGCCTTTCTGATAGCCATTATGTTTCCTTTATGTATTTTTATGCCGATTGGCTGATGTTAATATACCAATGGAACTGGGTCTCAAGGATTTAAAAGAAACAGGCTCAGTGGAACACTGAAATTGTTTTCTGGTGGTGTGGCAACTTCTGGGACTAGTTACCCTGGTGGTAACTATAATGGCCTTCTCTTTCGTCCCTCCCCGTTTCAGGATTCAGCTCCACTGAGCTAACTGGATTCCCTTCTATAGTGGTATGAAGGCTGGGAAATCTCATTGTTGGAGGGTGCTTATAAATCATCTTCTATGCTTGTGGCAGTGAGAGACCTGCTCTCGATGTTATATTTTTATAGATACACCAGAAAACACATAACGCACCTGTCTACTTTCAGCATTGACAAGTGAATTCCTAAACTAAAAAAAAGGGGGGGGGTTGGTAGTAACACTTCTTCTCTTGGAATTAATTGTTTCATCATCGATCTTCTGTACAGGCATACCGTACATGGGGACTGCGCATGAGCAGGCCTGCCATTGGATAGGTCTTTACAGCTAGATGCCTCCAAGGGGTGCTGCACACTGGAGTCAGGAGCTTGTTCCTGCCCAGGGACTACGTGCTCCTGCACAGCAGTGCCCCCTACCTTCAGTTCCTCCTTTGCTGCCGAAGGAGAAGGTCGTGTTTTTGGAGTCTCCAGCTACAGTTGAGAGGATTTTTTGTCCAGAGTTGTTGAAGCTACATAAGAACGTAAGAGAACATAAGAGACGCCAATGTTGGATCAGGCCAAAGGCCAATCCAATCCAACACACTATGTCACACAGTGGCCAGAAACACCAGTGGGGCCAGGACATTAGAAGCCCTCCCACTGTTGACCCCCCCCCAAGCACCAAGAAGACAGAGCATCACTTGCCCCAGAGCCCCTATCTATACCTTGTGGCTAATAGCCACTGATGGACCTCTGCTCCATATGCTTATCTAATTCCCTTTTGAAGCCGTCCATGCTTGTAGCCGCCACCACTTCCTGTGGCAGTGAATTCCATGTGTTAATCACTCTTTGGGTGAAGAAGGACTTCCTTTTATCCGTTCTAACCCGACCGCTCAGCAATTTCATGGAGTGCCCACGAGTTCTTGTATTGTGGGAAAGGGAGAAAAGTACCTCTTTCTCTACCTGCTCTATCCCATTGCATAATCTTATAAACCTCAATCATGTCTCCCCTCAGTCATCGTTTCTCTAAGCTAAAGAGCCCTAAGCGCTTTAACCTTTCCTCATAGGGAAAGTGTTCCAACCCTTTTATCATTCGAGTTGCCCTTTTCTGCACTTTTTCCAAAGCTATAATATCCTTTTTGAACCCCTTGCTACCTGTTCTTTGCCAGAACTTTCTATGAAGGTGTGTTTCTTAGTAGCTGTTACCTCAGCCAGGACGGTGCGTGAGCCAGCAGCGCTTCAGATAGAGCCCCCATTTTTGCAGTTCTTTCCTGAAAGGGTAGTCCTTCAACATAGTTTTAGGTTTCTTCCTAAGGTAGTTTCTAGGTTCCATTTATCCTGAGATATTGTTTTGCCCGTATTTTTTCCTTCACAAAGCTCTAAGAATGAGTGCTCATTGGATTCTTTAGATGCTGGGAGGGTATTATTCTTTTACCCCAAGACCACCCTGGAGTTTTGCAGGGATAGAGCCCTGTTTGTTTGTTTTAGTGGCCCTAAGAGAGGTAGGAGAGCATCATCTCAGTCCCTGTCCCGATGGATTTTCAAGACCCTTAGGGTGTGTTATAATATGGACAAATGGCCATGCCCGTTGAACATTCATGCCCATTCCACTAGGGCACTGGCTTCTTCCGCAGCTTTCCTGGATGGAGTGTCTTTGACAAAGATCTGCGGAGCTGCCACTTGGTTGTCGGCAAACATAAGAACATAAGAGATGCCAATGTTGGATCAGGCCAAAGGCCCATCCAGTCCAACACTCTGTATCACACAGTGGCCAAAAATACCAGGAGCCATCAGGAGGTCCACCAGTGGGGCCAGGACATTAGAAGCCCTCCCATTGTTGACCCCCCCCCCCAAGCACCAAGAAGACAGAGCATCACTTGCCCCAGAGTCCCTATCTATACCTTGTGGCTAATAGCCACTGATGGACCTCTGCTCCATATGCTTATCTAATTCCCTCTTGAAGCCATCCATGCTTGTAGCCGCCACCACTTCCTGTGGCAGTGAATTCCAAGTGTTAATCACTCTTTGGGTGAAGAAGTACTTCCTTTTATCCGTTCTAACCCGACCGCTCAGCAATTTCATGGAGTGCCCACGAGTTCTTGTATTGTGAGAAAGGGAGAAAAGTACCTCTTTCTCTACCTGCTCTATCCCATGCATAATCTTATAAACCTCGATCATGTCACCCCTCAGTCGTTGTTTCTCCAAGCTAAAGAGCCCTAAGCGCCTTAACCTTTCCTCATAGGGAAAGTGTTCCAACCCCGCTGCATGCTGTGGGTTTGACAGCGCTAGACACGTTTGTACATCACTACACTTTGGATCTGCAGGCGAGACATGAGGCTCAAGTGGGCAAGGCAGTTCTTCATTTGCTGTTCAAGTGAGGAGCCCACTGCCTGGTGAGTAGCTTGCTAGAATCCCCATGTGGGTCTGCACAGAAGATCGATGATGAAAACAAAGTTGCATTTACTTGTAACTGTTGTTCATCGAGTATCTTCTGTGCAGGCCCACATAACCTCCATCCCACCCCGCTGCATGCTCTAGGCTTTGACAGCGCTAGAGGTGCTAAAGGTAGGGGTGTGCTGGTGTGCAGCACCTGGGTGGGAACAAGCTTCTGACTCCAGTGCACAGCACCCCCTGGAGACTTCTAGCTGTAAAGACCTATCCAGTGGCAGGCCTGCTCATGCGCAGTCCCCATGTGTGCCTGCAGAGGGTAGTTGATGAGCAATAGTTACTGGCAGTGTTCCCTCTAAGCTGAGTTAGTGTGAGCTAGCTCAGTTTGGTGCTAAGGGTAGGGGTGTCCTGGTGTGCAGCACCCGGGTGGGAACAAGCTTCTGACTCCAGTGCGCAGCACCCCCTGGAGACTTCTAGTTGTAAAGACCTATCCAGTGGCAGGCCTGCTCATGCGCAGTCCCCATGTGTGCCTGCAGAGGATAGTTGATGAGCAATAGTTACAGGTAAGTGCAACTTCATTTAATTCTGACAAGATGTCTTCAGACACATGCTGCTCCAATGTCTTTAAAGTTGCAATGTGGACTGCAGTTCTTTGTGGTCAATTCAAATTGCAAAAGTGTAGCCAAGCTACATAATCAGCAGGCCCGTAAGATGCATCCACGCCTGGATTAAACCATTAAAGACTGCTGTGTCGAGGACTGCATGTATATAGGTTCCCCTACATAAGTCAAGAATGTCAACCTTGTCTTTTTCCTGCCATTCTAGTTTGATGTGCTGAGAACTGATTTTTTTTCCTTATGGAGGATCACTCAAATATTGACCCTCCCATTTGTAGACTGAAGTAAGAGCACAGCAGTCAAGCGGGTCTTTGCTGATCCTGTGTTTCAGTTCCCAGTTTTGTTGCATATGCAGGCTGAGTGGGCCCGTGCACAGGTCAGCACACGGTTAAGTGGCTTCTGTGCCAGTGAGCGGTTGAATCTCATAGCTCGTACACACTGGCAGTGCAGTCCAACCGGAGCATCACCCTGCGCTGTTCTTTGCACAGATTTACTTGGCCTACTTCTCAACATAGTTTGGTCATGAGGATGAGTCCCCTGGGTGCATTGATGTATCGCTAAGGATAAACAGACACCAAGGATTGTGTTTTTAATAAATTAAAGAAATCCACACATATTCTATACCGAGGACATGCTGATAAGGGCATCGGTGAGCCGATGCAGTCATAGCCAGAAGCACCCTATAAAACCACTTGCTTTTGCACCCTTTTTTTCACGCTTTGAAAAAGAGAGCGGTGACTCACGAGAGCTCATGCCCTGCCACACATTCTCTAAGTCTTTAAGGTGCTACTGGACTCTTGCTCTTTTCTGTTCGCATCCCAGTTCACGCCTCTGCCTTTGTGTCTCAGTTCCCCACAAGGTCTAGTTCCTGCAGGGTTAGCACATATGTGGATGGGCAGCTTGCCTGGGGAACCTGGCCAGTAGCACAGCATGCTAGGAAGGAAGGGCCAGATGATGATGGCATGTGCTGAACCGGGCTTCTTTCTGTTGCCACAGAGGGCGTACACGGAGGACGAGCTCAATGCCAAACTGACCAGGCGGGTGCAGAAGGCAGCCCGCCGACAAGCCAAGCAGGAGGAGCTGAAGAGGCTGCACAGGGCCCAGATCCCCCCCCCCCCCCGGACGTTTTCTTCCATTCTTCCAGGAAATGTCTTCTGCAGTGTGCATTGGAAAAGCTCATCGTATTCCTATGTTGGGCGGACTGCATAGGCCTGTGTTGTGTTTTAGTACTCATGTTTTAGCAGGCGTTAAAAAATTTGTTTAAATATTTATTTGATGCGGTAAAAAGATATAAGTGTATCTCTGCCTGCCTGCCTCCCTTTCCGAGCCCTAGTGTATACACGCCTACAGTAGGAATCATTCTCTTACTGTTGCTAACTCTTAGTGTTGCTAATAGTGCTACACTTGTAAAAGTTATATAGGACAAAATTTTCAAACAGTAGGAGGTGCCAGAAGAAAGTGACACATATGTGTATATTTCTTCCTTATACTGATCCTACCAAGCCCAGGAGTGTGGTTTTTTTTTTTTTAATTAGAAGAAGATTTGGGTTTTATACCTGGTTTTTCTCTACCTTAAGGAGTCTCAAAGAGGCTTACCATCACCTTCCTTTCCCCTCCCCACAACAGGCACCATGTGAGGTAGGTGGGGCTGAGAGAGTTCTGAGAGAACTGTGACTGGCCCAAGGTCACCCAGCAGGCTTCATGTGGAGGAAGAAGAGAAGAACAGTAGGTTTTTATACCCCACTTTTCTCTACCATAAGGAGTCTTAAAGTGGCTTACAATCTCCTTCACTTCCTCTCCCCACAACAGGCACCTTGTAAGGCAGGTGGGGCTGAGAGAGTTCTGAGAGAACTGTGACTGGCCCAAGGTAACCCAGCATGCTTCATGTGGAGGAAGAGTGGGGAATCTCCAGATCAGAGTCCACCATTCTTACCCATGACACCATGCTAGGATCCTACCAGTTGGACATCTGCAGATTATGGGGATCTATGCTCATATTTGTGTCTCTGCTTCCACAGATTATCCAACGGCAGCTGGAGCAGGTAGAAGAAAAGCAGAGGCAGCTGGAAGAGAGGGGAGTTGCTGTGGAGAAGGCCCTTAGGGGAGAAGCAGGTACCTTCCAATATTTTGTGTTTTCTTCTCTCTTTTTTTTTCTTATTATGTTTTGTTAAAAAGGTTGTCTGTTATCTATAAACCAGGCCCCCATCTGAGCGGCAAAGTTTTTTTTTGTTTTTAATTGATCAGTGTGTTCATTAAAATTCACCGTTCCCCTTCTCTACCTCGGCCCCCTCTCGCCAGTGAGCCATGTACTGCAGCAAGTTTTTCCCAGCACAGTTGCATTTGATCTGCAAGTACCACTTGCCATGTCAGCTCCAGAGCCAAAAAATTGCCTGGTTATTAGTTACATCATTGCAAAAAGTTGTAGCAAAGCTTACAGATTACCTGACTCTGTTGATATTCGTTTAGGTAATAAAACTCGTCCTACCAGGGATGCCGCCTCCCCTTTCCGAGGGAAGCTCGAAGGGGGGGTGGGATGAAATGGATACGCTGTGTGGTTTTATTCATTGTGCTGGTAATCGACATTAGCACCCTCACAAGGGACCATCACAGAACAGCGCCAGCAGGTACCACGTGTTCTCTGCACAGCACTGCACAACCACAGTCCCTCTCACCGAGATATGCAGAGCAGAAATTTGTAACGGTGCGTGAACAGGTTTTCATCATCTCCTGCCACGAGCTATGTACCCTGGATGGCTAGAATTAATCAGTGGTGTTAGGAATTAATGTAGATGAAGAGGTATTAGACATTTCGTCATACGCAGGGCTGCTGATAAAATTAAATGGCATCCCCGTGCCTGGTTCTCTTCCCCTTTTAACTGTAACCTGTATTGAAGTTCGCCATGGAAACGGATGTCATCATGCTTGTTTCCCCGTCTTTTTTCCATTTTGGTAGCTGTCATTGGTGGGAGAAATTCACAGCGTGGTGGCACTGCATCCCCATTGGGTTCTGTCAAACAAGAACAAGGCAGAGAACTAGACTCTGGGATGCCTTGTTCAGTGGCAGCCCTGTGTCTTGCTGCGACATCTGATTTTGCTGTCTTCCATGCCGGGAGAGTGTACTTAAATAAATGTTTTTTTAATGATGCTCTCAAAAGCCTCTCCTTCCTGTCCTGCAGTCCTTGCTCTATTTTGATCCATGTATGCATACAGGTAATTATTAATTCAGCCTCTAGTATTCAAAAGAAGCTACAGGGTTTTTTCCCATACAAGTTGGGAAGCATAATGTGACTGCAGTAGCTTCCCCTATATGGCTCGGAATAACCTTTTCTGTTTTATTTGACACGTTGGAATTTCCTGTGGGGACTGTATAGGAGTATCAGGAGCCAGCCAATATCATCTTGCTGCTACTGCAGGATCAGTATGTTAAGAACAAATCGTATTATATAAATAACAATACACTTAAAGATACAGTGTACTTATTTCCTTTCAATTTATTTCATAACTCTTCCTGGCAGTCTCCTGGCAGGTAACAGCCTGTCTCACGACACACTTAGCAATCAATACTGAATTATTTGAATGCAAACCCCTTTCTAACCATGGGCTACAAAATGCCACCCCAGTGATGCCATTTTAAAATGCTGAGAGGGTCCGATCCTGATCAGACCACGGCACAGCAGGCTGAGACGCTCGTCCCCCTTATCAAGTGCTGAAATAGATGCACACATACACCATGGCTGTTTTGGCATTAGAAAAGATGTGGAGGCACGGGACAAAAGCGCCGCACTGTGGGCCTGATCAGGATCTGGCCCTTGCGACATCTTTAAATGACTTTAAAACAGCTGCAGCATCCTTGTGGTGGCCACGGGGACACCATCACATCTACTTTGGCCCTTAGAGAAGGCTTTAGTGGCCTATGGAAAGATACTGAGGCTTTGATGACTCTTACTGAGTGAAAGTTTCATGAATGCAGATAAAGGAAGTGATCTCAGTTGAACTTCACCCATTTGAGGTTTAGAGATCACAAGGGGAGGGGATGTGGCTTAGTGGAAGAGCCTCTGCTCTTCATGCAGAAGGTCCCAGGTTCAGTCCCCAGCATCTCTACTTAAAAATGACCAGGCAGTAAGTGAAGTGGAAGACCTTTGCCTGAGGCCCTGGAGAGCCACTGCCCATCTGAGTAGACAGTACTGGCCTTAATGGATTCAGTATAAGGCAGCTTTATGTGTGAGAACCAGCACCATCTGGTTTAATGTGTGTGTGTTCTAGGTAACCCATCCTTGTCAAGAGCCTGTCCTCTTTTTAAGGGAAACCCCGCTAGAACTAAAACAGACATTAATGTTTTCCAAACATTGGGGGTAGCACCCTAGCAGCCGACTATTCAAACATACAGTTTTTTTCCTGTCTGATAGTAAGCTCTGATTAAAGTGGTTTTGGGAGGATTTCAGAGCAATTCTCGCTCAATGAAAGAGAATCCACTTTCTTGGAAGGGGGTGCAAGTCCTGTTCATTCTGTGGCTACTAAATGGAATTACTAGCTCACAAGTGTCCCATGATATCACTGGAGAGAGGTCCCACATACCCCAGCCTAATTCCAAGGCTACCTTTGCAACTTCATTAAAGGATTTTTTGAAACAAAATTTAGCCAGCTGAAGGACGAGCGAATATGCACGTCAACACATATCTGGGTCTTTTAAATAGCAATAATACAAGGCTACCCATTCACATGTGCAGCTGCCTACTTCCATCTGAAACAGCATTTCCTTGTTTTGTTTTGTTTTAAATAAATGAGGCTTCAGAGTTCATTCTCCTTCTCTAAAACTAGAGCAGATGTCTTCTGAAATTTCCATTAAAAAGGCAAGCAAGGCTCCCAGTCTCCGTTCTTAAATTTCTCTGGAGAGACGGTGAGATAGCGAGAGGCTCCTCTCTATCCCAAAAGGGACACAGAGGAGCATCTCTCTGGAGGAGTTTTCATCTGTCAGTTGTGTGGTAGTGAGGACTAAATAGATCAGAAACGGTTGTAAAATCTCTGTTCATCCATGGACAGATCTCTGACTTGCCAAACAATTAACACCTTTGTCATCATTTGGGCCTTTGCCTATTTATTTCTTTTCCTGGTTCTCCTTGCCACTCCCCAATGATGCCACCTGAGACTGAAGAGCTTTACGGACACTTGGAAGCTCCTGCCTCAGTGGCAGCACGTTGGCAAACCCAAAATGACTAGGAATGTCTATGGATAACTTGTGGGTCGAGGTGGAAAAGATTGGGGAAGGGGACTAAACTTAGACTTTTCTCCAAGGACCTTGTAGTCATTTCTGCTTGTGAGTACCAGATTTGTTTTTGAAGTCAAGGTTGGGAATTCCTAAACATTTGGCAGTACGGAGAAAACCTCAAATTTCAGGATCCTGATTGGGAAAAGATCTGGGCTTAGGAGAGAATCTCAGTCCCTCTGCAAGATGGAACCCCAGACTTTCATGTGCTTCTTTTGCCGTACTTTTAGTGTCGTCAGTAATTTTCAGTGTCTTTTATGGATTCAATCATACCATTTATATGTACCCTTCTACAAAAAAAACACTGTGGATGGCTTATGATGAAATCTGAACAACTAACAGAATTAGTAAAAATTAATAATACATTAAATTTAGCAAGGAACTGCAACCCCGCAAAAGACTTAAAACAGCTGCAGTAACAACATCCATTATCTTAAGAGACCCGACAGCACTAAAAAGTAGTGCTGGTAAAACCAAACAAAACCCCCCAAAACCCTGGAATAAAATAGTTCCTTTTGGGCAGGGAAGGTTCTCTCCATACTCTCATATGACCTCCAGTTAATGTTCTTGCCTCCTACATAAGCTCCAGTATCAGTCAGTTGAACAACAACAGTCAATCAAAATGTCTTAACAGCTGACAGGGGTCTAGATTTGACCACTCCGTTCAGCAAAGATTAAAGCCTTCCTCCAGCCTTCCTCTTGTTGAAGAGCCACTTAAGCTGGCAGAAGGCTCATTAGGTGTGAAGGTGGTTCAGACTTCATCACACAGAGTAGTAGGATGCAGATCAATGTATAAAGTGAGACAGGTGCTTTCGCACATGCTAAATGCTAAATCAGGGGTGTCAAACTCATTTGTTATGAGGGCCGGATCTGACATGAATGAGACTTTGTTGGGCCGGGCCATGTGTGTCATAAAATGTAATGCCAGGTAGCGAAGGTATAAACTTTATAAAGGGCACAAACACAAAGATTTTTTTTTACTTAAAATAAAAACATGCTTAAAACATTAGCACTCTGTGATATTTTGTTTATTTAACAGTGTCTGATAACTGACATCTCTTGTTCTGAATCATTGCATCAAAATGTCTGTGCCGTTGCAATCTTGAGTATGCTGTTCAGGTGTGTATCTGTAAGCTGCAAGCCTGCTTTTGATTTATTGACATTCACCACAGAAATCTCACGTTCAGAGTTCTGAGTCAAGGACCCAGGTTAAAACATGAAATGGCTGAGCGAGTGAGAGAGTCTAGCAAAGCAAGCTATGATGCAGCAGCAGCAGCAGAACTGGAAGCAGGAGATGGCCAGTTCCACTGCGAGCCTGATAGAAGCCCTCTGGCGGCCTGATCCAGCCTCCGGGCCGCATGTTTGACACCCCTGTGCTAACTAATGCATTTTCAGTCCACTTCAGCGACTGCTTGCAAGTGGATTTTGCCATTTCACACAGTAAAATCCAGTTACAGAGTGGATTGAAAGTGCACTATTTAGTGTGTGTGAAAGCACCCATGTGTTAACGATAAGGAAAAGGACTCACCTGCTCATTAAACCCCCTTTCCCCAAAACTGGTCTTTCTCCAGTTGCTGACAGTGGGTTCCTTGTACATTCGTGTGACTTGGAAGCTAAGATCATCTCACCAAAGACTATTTTCTGCATATATGTTGTGTTCCACTTTCAGATGCTCTATAACGTGAGGTCGATGCATATATGTCTCTCCTACCCCGGGGGAAAAAATGTCTCTCCTACCCCACATAGTTATGGTGAAGTAAACATTGTGTGCCCATCTAGTAGTGCACACACAGCGTACATGCATTTTACCTACTATGTTAGTGTTGTATATTTATATAAAATAGTCTTGTGCATGAAGCACAGTTGTGTGATACAACTCTGTTGGGCTTATTTTGTGATTAAAAAAATATATTGTAGGCAATTAGGAAGAAAAACTGTCCAGACATTTTGGGATGTAAGGCAGAGAATCCATGTGGCACTTCCCATAGTAGTAGAAACGGTGGTGGCAGAAAATGCCATCAGGTTACTGCCGATTTGTGGTGACCCCTGTGGGGTTTTCAAGGGAAGAGACATTCAGAGGTGGCTTGCCATTGCCTGCCTCTGCATAGCAACCCTGGACTTCCTTGACAGTCTCCCATCCAAGAACTAACCAGAGCTAGCCCTGCTTAGCTGTTGAGATCTAATGAAATCTCGCTAGCCTGGACCAGCCAGGTCAGGGTGGTAAAAACCTTACCCATAAACTCAATAAGGGATAATTTACTTCTCTTCAAGGGTACTTTGAACGTCTACCAGCTGCTTTGCAGTGCCTCACTTTGCCTAATACTAGGTCCAGTCCGGCCTGTGTCCCAAGTGGAAGTTTATGGGATTGAACCAACTTTTCATTTGTTTTTACTTTTAAGAAAATGAAAGTCAAATTTTTGGAACCAGTCTTAGTGCCTCCCAGGTACTGAAGCCAGAACTCATAACAATTGACAGTATAGTCTTCATTCCACTTTTTACGACCCAAAGGGAGCACGCTGTGTAAAGCTAGAACAGCTTTGAATAGAACCATGCTGGAATTCCTTTTGTGAAACCCCTGCGTGGCACACAGTTCAGGGGATCTGGGTCTTCAGCATCTATTTTCATCCCATCTCAAGACAAGGGAGCGTACTGGAAGCCTTATGTGTGCTCCCCTTGGGTTTTCTTTTTCATACATCACTGCTAGGTTAATAAGGTTCTTTATAACATGATAGATTAACATCCATATATGTTCTGTGCCTAAGAGGACCAGGGCACAGTTGTCGTGCACATTCATACATTCTAGGTGTCACATTCTTATTGGAGACATTTTCTCTTACGTCAGAATAGAAACTCTTTTCAGAACTCTCCTTAGCTTTCAAGAATAAGAAGACACCCCATGCCTGGGGGCCAAGGGGACATTTTCCATGGATGGAAGGATTTCCACCTGCAGAGTGTGATTCTCTTGCCTCCCCCAGGGGGCATTTGGGGCTGTAGTGGGAGGAGAGGGGGCAGAAGGTCACAGTGCATGGACAGAAATCCTTCCATCTGTGAAAACGTTCCATGGGATCCGAGCCAGTATGTCCTCAATGTCCATTAGTTCTGAGGCTCAGACCTGCCCTTATAGCTGTTGCCCAGGTATATTTTCTCTTCTTGATGGTCACCAACTCCCTCATGTGCCCAGCAACACACATGTGCTGATTCAGCCTGAGCACCCGCGGCAGGCTGATCTTGTAACCTTATCTGCTTAAGAAAAATGATCCTGTGAAAGCACGTGGGTGAAAGGCGCGGTGGAATTGCTATGGACTTAGCTTCTCTTAGGACAATCGGGGGAGCTAGTTTCTCGATTCCTCTAAACCCTGTTCATGGATTTTTGTAATGGCCAAAGGGGTACGGTTGCAGATACTGAAGGCTACCACACTGTTCTGTCCTCCTAATCTGGGCAAATTCTGCAACTAAAGCTGGGGGTGGGGGAGAGCCATTCCTTGAGAAGACTGGCAAGAGAATCCCTCCTCTTGGCTGAATTTCCTTTCTGCTGGAGAGAATGTGTGGATCTTCCCCTAATGCCCCCCTCCCCAGAGAAACATGGCAGCGCCGCATACTGGTACAAACTGTCTTAGCTGAAGAATCCTTGTATGAAACCTAGCCTGCTCCCCTTCTCTGCCTGGAAGTTCCATGCCTGCCTGTCTTGCCTGCCTATTTACTGGAAACTGTTCTCCTGTCTCCCTGTCTTTACAGCATATGCCGTATATATGTATGCATATATATTGATTACAAAGTCGCATGATTTCTTGTTGTTTCTGTCTCTCCCTCTCTCTCCCCCCCTGTCTGCCTCTCTTATGTATGCCATTTCTCTTATTGACTGCTTTGGAGTTCTGGGCAGGGAGTGGGGTGGCCTACGTAGGGTGGGGTACTTGATCCAATAACTCTCTCTCTTCACCGATTCCTTGTTATAGACTATTGGGGAGAGTCTTATTACAGTGACCTCATCGACTTGCACCTGGGTGGTATGTATGGCAGAACCTCTTTGCTGGCACTAACCCTGCTGACACCCTCTCCTACCCCTCCTCTCTCTCCCCCCCCCCCGCCTTCTTCTCCCCCATCCCCAGCTCACAAGCAATGAGATGAAACCAGTCTTGCACCTAATTGTTTGGCTGGGGCACAATCCCTTTTCCAGCTCGGAGGAAAAGACCACATTACTATCCGGCAGTCGTAATAGGCTTAATGGGATCTCCCCATTGCAGCAAAAAAAAAAAAGGTTTTGCAAGTCCTGTGGTGAATTCTGGGTATACTGTTGGGGTTTCCGCTCTTTTTAGAATTCAGACTTTCGTTGCCCCCTGGCATTTGTGAAATTCAGAAGAAAGGCAGAAGCTGTTTTGCCCTGAGTCACCTCCTCTTCCCTCCCCTAGTAACATTGAGAAACACAAAACCACATGATGCAACTTCCTGTTGTCGAATATTTCCCATCCCTACATACATGGCAAGTGGAAGGTGAGGCAAGGACACCACATCATGTGTTTTTAATATTTGTAACGTCTTGTGGTGATGTGACTTTTTGTTTACAGTGGCTTTGTCTATGTAAGCAGCCTCAGGTGGGTTCTTTGGCCCAGAAGCAGCAAGATAGAAAATGTTGGGAGGGAAATGGATTTGCAGGCATTACAGGGGAGAGGGGAGGAAGAGATACAGGACAGCCGCCTCAGGTGGCTACACATCAGCTGGACCACAAAGTTTCAGCCTCATGATGCTGGAGCAAAAATAAATAAATAAATAAACAGGGCACCTCCAGAATTCACAGTTTAGGCTCTTATAGTTTCCAGAAGGAACTTTTTCCAAAGTTATTTAGCACCTAAATCTTAATACTTTTTCTCCCATGATAACGAAGGCCGTGCTTTTGTTTTAGGTTTTGCTACTCAAAGAGATCTGGTTCTCTTAGAGTCTCTTTCATTTTAAGTTCCCTCTCCCCTTTCCCATTAAATGGCCGGGCAGTCCAGAACTGGAACAGAAATTTGTAAACTGTCACCCTGGATCCTTTTACTCTGGTTTTTGTTCTTATCAACTGTATATGGACATTTTAAAATGTGTATCTTTGTTTTATGGCATTATGCCCCTTATACATCGCCCAGAGCCTGGTATAAACTGGAATAGGGCGAATAACGAATCAAAACAACAACAACAACTAGTCCAATGACACCCCCCCCCAAAAAAAAAGTGAATCCTCTTTTTTATTCCTTCTAGCAATCCAGTTAGGTGGTGATGTGAAACAAAGCTCCTGAAGTACCATTTATACCTCACTTGAAGTCCCACCTGAAACAAAAGCCACTAGTGCAGTCTTTGATTTGTTGCACTGATGGAAGGTTACTCTGGCAGGATTGATAGGCATTAGGGATGTTGAACCTCTTGCCCCACCCCCACCCCACCCACCATTTGCCCGTCACTTTGTCTGCCAAGGAATCTCCCAGCAATGGCAGACTGCAGTTCTTTTCAGGTTGCTCATCTGTCAGTGCTCCATGGAGTACAGTCTGAAAACCAACTCTGTTATTCTGTTCTCCCCTGACCCCGTTCAATTCTGTGCCATCAGATTTTAGCAATTTCTTCCCTTATTCTTTCGTCCTTCTCTAAGTCATTCAAAGTAGTAGTCATGAACCCTGTCGTGTCATAGTCTGGAAGAACAGTAGTCTCCCCCCCCCTCCCCCAGAAATGCTGTAGGTTTCTTTTCATACAGTATGTGCTGCCTGTTGCCTTAAGGTTTGTCCAGACCATCGTGTTGAATCAGCAATACCACATTTCAGCTTTTGTTCTGTAGACCCAGCAGGTTGAACTAGGGAAGAAGAAATCTAATGAGTTTCTGGTGCATTGTCTTTTCTCAACGTAAGGAAAGTTCATATTAGATCTTCAAGTAATAGTCGTGGGCTGTGTTTTGTCTGTTGCTGTCTGAAAAGGTCACCATGTTGATGCATTTTCTATGCAGATTTTTACATGGTGAGGGTGGAGTCTTATGAATGAGCCAAGAAAGAAAGGAGGGAAAACCTCAAAAGTTGCTAAAACCCTTGTTTAAATAGAGCCTTCCACAAAGTTTCACCAACAGTATCAAATCTCAGGCTCAGTGCTGAAGTTCCTGCCACTGGAAAGAAGGAATCTGGAGCATTAATAGTAGGGATGTGCATTTGGCTGTATCTGAGCCGAAAAAATACTTGAAAAAGCTGGAAAAAGCCGGGAAAAATTATTTTCTCAGCTGAATACAGATCACAGTCTGGTTTTGGCTATCTGATATAGCCATTCCTGAAAAATTCCAAAAATATTCGGGATTATCCAGGAATGCAGGATAGTTAAAAGGCATTTAAAGGGTGCATAGTCCTTTTAAACACCAGTGGAGTGAACTTGCATCTTTCAGAAAGTGTTTAAAGGGACCACAAGACCTTTAAATGCCTTTAGAGTATTCTTCTGGATGTCTATTGCCTCTGCTTTTTTTGCTATTTTTTTCCTCCTTTGGAAACAATAGAGGATGGGGGAACCTTCTTTGGTGGCCGATAGAATTGGACCCCGTGGACCAATCTTTTTGAAACTTGTGCGCCTCTACCTCAAAAAACGGGGGGGGGGGCAGCTCCCCAGATACCCCCAGATCAATTCCCCATTAAACCTTATGGGGATCATTGACTATAATAGTCCCCATATAGGGTATAGTGGAGCTGAAAAAATTCAGGATTCCTGAAAAATCCCGAATCTGAATAGCATACCGGTATTGGGATTCGGAAATATCGGGAAATACTGATATTTTTCAGGTCCAATAAAACCGGACCCCAAAAATCCTGAATTTTTTTGCACACCCCTATTTATGAGTATAGCATACATCTTCCTCACAGATGCTGATTGTTTCATGTCTCCTGCAGTGCAAACTCTTTGCAATGCTTTAACTAGGGTTTTTAGGGCTGTCTGAGGTTCACCTTCCTCTTTGGACTTTGAACTTGGTGCTGCCTTCCTTTTTTCTTAGGAAGTACCCCTGCTTAGGAAGATTACTACTTCACCCAGGCCAATCCAGCTGTGACTGACCAGCCATATATTATGGGCTGCCAGGTTCTTGATGACCCCCCACTGCATGCACACAAAGTGGTTGCTGTTCTAGGCAGACAAATTAAACAGGTCTTTAAGTGGTAAATGCCTGATCTGTCACATTTCAGAAAGCAGACTTTTCCTGACCACAATATGTGATAGTCTTTGCTTCTGATAAGGTTGGGGGATTGTCTTCCCAGGTCAGCTCAGAGAGTCTTTTCCACATCAGTAAGGGTCATGATCTAGAGCTAAGTTACTTCTGCAGAGATCAAACATGCTTCCATTTTTCTTTGAAATCCATAAGAGCAACCACTAATTGGAAGGCTCCAACTGACATGCTTGCTAGTGTTTTGCAATCTCCTAGAGCCACCTGTTAATCTGCAAAACTTGGAGTGTCATACGTTGCTCCACAGTTGGATGAGACCTGCTGCTGCACTGATCTTTGCCATGGAGGTCCTTTGAGTAAAGACGTCAGATGGGCTTCCAGGGCACTCCCTGTCCTGAAGATCTCCAGCATTGAATGTGTAGGCCTGGTTTGGGGAACTGAGGAGATTTTGGCTCTCTGTCTGGTGTACTGTTCACCTAGCGCACCAACAGAAAGCCTTCCCAGTCTTTTGGAGGTGGTAGTGGGGTGGGCCTTGGAGTTCCCGAGACGTATAGTACTTGGAGACCTCAACGTCCATGCTGATGCTGCTACCTCCCAACAGGCTGTGGACCTGATGTCTTCCATGGCAGCACTAGGACTCCCCCAGATTGTGTCAAGTCCCACACATCAAGCAGGACACACACTGGACTTAATCTTCGGTAGGGGGTAGATATCGATCTGTTCGTCATAGATGCAGTGCCATGGTCAGTCATTTTGCCCCAGAGGCTTGGCTGGATGCCCCAGCTCCCTCTCGACTAGGCGATGAGTGGATTTATGCTCACCCATGGAGACTAAGGGACCTGATTGGGTTCCAAACTGCTCTTTGGGACCTGATGCCCCCCGTGATTCATCGGATGTGCTGATAGAGGACTGGAACGCGCGTCTCTCTGAAGCCATTGATGAAATCACTCCCCGACATCCTCTTTGCTCCCACCCATACCATGGAGTTTAGACGACTAGAGCAAGTTTGGGGACAGTCTCGCGACAAAGCTTCAAGAGCATCATATAAGATGCTTATGAAATCCTATGAGATGGTGGTGAAAACTGCTAGGAGGGAATTCTATGCAGCCTCCATCGTATCCCTAGCTCTTGCCCAGCACAATTGTTTAGGGTGAGAGCCAAAACGTCTGGTAATCTGACTCTAAGCTGTGAGGCATTTATGAGATTTTTTGAGGACAAAGTTTTGTTGCTCCGCTGCGACCTGCCTGCCAATTTTGATACAGTATATGCTTGGCCATCTTTGGATGCAGTGTTTGAGAACTTCAGCCAACTCTCAGAGGCCAGCGTCAACAGGATTTTGAGTGCAGCAAAGCCAGTCAATTGCCTCTTAGACTCGTGTCCTTCATAGCTGTTGCAAGTCAGCAGTGAGGGCATATGGGGCCCTCTGGTGGACATTATCAACCTGTTCCTTAGCTCAGGGGTCTGTCCAGGGGGTCTAAAAGAGGCAGTGGTAATACTGCTCTTGAAGAAGCCATCTTTGGATCCTTCTGATCCACCCAATTACTGCCCAGTTTTGAATATTTTGTTCCTGAGTAAGATAATTTAGAGAGTGGCAGTGGAGCAGCTCCAAAATTTCTTGGAGGACACATTGGTATTAGACCCCTTCCAATCTGTCTTCTGCCCTGGTCATGGGACAGAAACTGTGCTGTTCACACTCACAGACAATCTCCGCAGGCAGGTGGATCGAGGTGGGTCGGCGCTGCTGTTATTGCTTGACTTGACAGCAGCATTCAACACAGTTGATCCCCGTTTGCCGACTCACTGTCTTGCTGACGTTGGAGTGCGTGGGACAGCCCTAAAGTGGGTTGTCTCATTTCTCCATGGCTGGGGACAGAGAGTGGCACTGGGAGAGCGGGTATCTCCTCAATAACCCGTGGAATGTGAGGTCCCTCAGGGGGCTATCCTCTCCCCGATGTTATTTAACATCTATACATGCCCCTCACCCAGCTGGTGTGGAGTTTCTGGCTGGGATGCCATCAGTACGCTGATGACACCCAGCTGTGTCTGTTGATGGACAGACAGCCAGACACCGCTCCAAGAAATCTGGCCAAGGGTTTGGATGCCGTGGTGAGGTAGTTGAAACAGAGCCTGTGATGGCTTGGGTGGAGCAGCGGGCAGAGCCAGTGGTGTTGATGCTAAAGTCAAAATATGGCAAAAATCCCCCACACACTCCTGGTAAAACGTAGTTGCTACTGAGGCCGAAGTCCACAAATTTTTCAGATCTTGGATTCACCTCTCGTCCTGGACTGCAGCACGCCATGCAATTCACTTCGCTGTTTTCCTCTTCGGGGTGAGCAGAGACAAAGGGCAGTTTCAGGTGGGTAGCTCTGTTGGTCTGGAGTAGAGCAGTTAGCAGAGGTCGATTCGGGGGGATCGCGGGGGATCGCAGTGCCCCCGGGTGAGGTGCGGGGCACACGACGAAGCCCCGCCCCCTGCTTCCGGCCACCCCGCTTCCGGCCCTCATTCATCCAGGAGGGGGCAGGAGAAGAGGGAGGGTAAGTTGCTTCCTCCCCGCCTCTCCCCACCCCTGCCTGTCTGGGGCCAGGAAGGGCCTTGGCGGGGCTTCCTCGCACTCCCGCCGGCCTTGCAGGTCCACTGCCGGGCCTTATGATGTCAGGGGGTGTGGCATATGCTAATGAGTTATGCTAATGAGTTCCCCTAGCTCTTTTTCTACGAAACGACCCCTGGCAGATTAAAGTCAAGTGGCACCTTAGAGACTAACCAGATTTTCAGGGTATGAGCTTTGTCCCTTTGTCAGACATAGGTAAGAATGGACGTCTGAGTTATCTTCTGTATAGCTGTTCAAAGTAGGGAAAAATCTGAGACTTCTTTTTGCATCCAAGCCAAAGAAAAGAAAATAGTGGGTGCTGCTACCGATGAGGCCGTTGTGTTGTTTCCCGGGGGTGGGGGTGTTCCCCTTCATTGTGCCTTCCCTCAGTGTGCCTTTAGGGGGCGTTGCATGCATAAAGGAGCTGTAAAAGGGTGAGTGCTGAGTGCCACGTAACACCCCGTTCTGCCCCCTGGCTGATGCCCTCTCTCTCCTCCTTCCCCTTCTTTCCTTTTCCTAATGCCCCCTTGAAGGCAACAACCCTGTCACTCTTCCTAACGGTGGCTTTGGGGGTGGGGAGACCTCAGGGTCGTTTAAAGGGACACTGTCATTTTGTTCATGTAACCTCACTCCTTAACTTGCTTAATCTAAACCTCACACAAACAACAACAACAACCCCCACCCCTCTAATGTGCTTCTTCATGATTGATGTTGTTTTGTATTCTGCATTTTACAGTTTGGATAAATGTTCACGATGCCGGCGGTTTTTATTTTATCACCTGGTCTCCCCCTTCCACAAATTTTGGTCTATAAATGAATTGGCACATAACTAGTAGCTTAATTTAATGCCCCAGCCCTTAATAGAGCCAATCATATTCTGTTTGGAATTCTGGAAAGTATATTTAAAATGGGTCTTCCCTGTCTCCTGCAACATCAATAAATGAAATATCTGGCAGTGTCCCTTTAAATAAAGTGCAGTGTTATGTGCTGGAAAAAATCTGTAGCTTTGTAGTTAATAGTTTTTTTTGTGTCCTCCTTTGTGACTGACGTTCATGCAGTGTTTCCCTACGGGGCTGCCAGAGTGCTTGAGAGGTGCACTAGTTTAGCGGGCTAAGAGGCAGAGCTGTGAACCCGGCAAGTCCCTGGTTCAAGTTTCACTTCTGCCATTAATTCAGTGGGTGGTCCTAAATCGGCTGTAATTTCTCAGCCTCAGTTGTAATACGGAGATACTAATTGCTGAACTACCTTATAGGTTGATAAAAGGATTGGGAAACGTGTATGTGATTCTTTCCAAAAGTAGTGAAGGCAAGTTCTCTTGTGAATTTAGCTGCTCAGTTCCAGTTCATCTGAAACCATAGAAGTTTCAGTGAAAAAGAGGGAAGCGGCCACGTGCTTCCTATTCCCGGCAGATGTGCAGCTAAATGCGGTTGCCACGATGCAATGAGATTAATTCCGCTCACGTACACACCTCCCTGCAGAAATCTCTGGAGTTCTTGGAGGAGAGCGTATGATGTTCCTGCCTAACATGGCTATACGTGAGCCAACGCGGTCAGCGCTGAATTCAGACAGAGTTTGATGAACTATTGAGAGGGAGGGGAAAACAGTGTTCTATTTGCTGTTAACGTTTCCACCTCCTCCCTACCCTTGTCAGTGAGTACAGTGGAATTTCAGATAGAGTTTATCAATTTGGAAAGCAACATTTCCCAGAATTGCATTCATGATTAGGAGTCCCAAAGCCTTTATGTGATATACGTTTTGGATGTGTTTGTAGCTTGCAGCTTGTAGTTGGAGTGCATACTGGAATAAATGTATTCTGTAGCCAGGATCACTTCAGAGCTTTAGTATGTATGTATGTATGTATGTATGTATGTATGTATGTATGTATGTATGTATGTATGTATGTATGTATGTATGTATTACATTTATACCCTGTCCTACCCCAAAAAATGGGCTCGGGGTGGCTCACAACATAAAATCAGCAAGCAATAAAAACAGTAAAACAATAAATAGCAATAGCAGTTCAATAGCAGATCAAACCAAGAGCAATAGCAGATCAAACCGAAGAGAAGAGATTGGATTTATACCCTGCCTTTCACTCGGAGTCTCAGATCGGCTTACAAACTCCTTTCCCTTCCCCTCCCCACAACAGACACCCTGTGAGGCAGGTAGGGCTGAGAGAGCGCTGACAGAAACTGCTCTTTCAGGAACAGCTCTGACAGAACTATGGCTTGCCCAAGGTCATCCAGCAACTGCAAGTGAAGGAGTGGGGAATCAAACCCGGTTCTCCCAGATTAGAGTCCGCGCACTTAACCACTACACCAAACTGGCTCTCATGCCTTATGAACCCTAGGAAACTCCAGTGTCCAGATAGTATCCAAAACAGTAGGGCACTGGAAGAAGGCCATAATCAGTGCTGTGGACAGGACAGGGGGGCCAGAGACACCCCATCGTGCTGAAATCCTTGAGTCCAGAGATGTGTAAATATGGTCAGAACTGTTATTGTAAGAGCTATCAAACAGGGTTTGAGTGGCTAGAATGTCAGACTAAGATCTGGGAGATACAGGGTTGAATCCCTCATCTTCCATGCAAGCTTGCATGGTGACCATGGACGAATGGTACACACTCAGCCTAACCTTCTTCACGGGGTTGTTGTAAAGTGGAGGAGAGGGCAACACAGTAAGCCACTTTGGGAGCCCACTGTGGAGAAAGGCAGAGTGCAAACCAAGTAAATAAGTCAGCCAGCAGTACCCCGGGTTCAGGGCAAGGCTGCAGTTGGGTGCAGGCAGGGTCTGAAATGATTGGAAGAAATCATGGCAGTCATCAAGGGGAGTAATAGCCAGAGTAATCCAGTTTTTGAGATTGGGAGAAAAGTAATTTGGTTGTAAGGGATAAAGCGGAAACCAAGGCAGGTTCCTAAAGCAGGGGTCTGTTCATAACAGAGTTTGTTTGGGCTAAAGAGCAAGACGGGGAACTGAGGCTCAATGGGAATATAATAGTGGTTTGTTGGAATCACCTGACATAATGGTTCCTTGCTGCAAAATGTGGTACCCAAGAAGAACTTTGGTTGTTGTGCTGGTTATGCAGGTTATACAGATGGCATGGATTTTGTTCCGGTATTTGGATTTTTGCGTGGACCAATATGGCTGTACAGCTTTTTAAATGCCGATGATAGCTTCTGTGTGAGTCTTCAAGTCATGGTGCATCTAAATGCAAGTCTTGAGTGTTCCTGTGAAGTTACTGTGTGCATGCTGATTTTCATCCATGATCATGGTAAGGACATCCCTCATTTAGAAGGAGATGATTGATGGTCAGCGAAAGGGGGGGGGTGTCTTCCCTGTTACACCTTGTAACATATGCAAGACTTGACTTCACAAAACCACATGAGATTAGAATCACTGAATGGATGTGTAATAAATGTATTAGTTTTATTGCTAATTTACCGTTGTTAGAGTCAAATGGATGTCATAGCTATTACCGTAGTCTTCATAAAGGGAAAACAGTACTGAAATATTATGTTTGGGC
>NW_015169280.1:200064-236383 GCF_001447785.1 Gekko japonicus
CAGCTGTGCCAGAGCTTGTGACTGACCCAAGGTCACGTCAGCAGGTACAAGTGGAGGAGTGGGGAATCAAACCCGGTTCTCCCAGATTAGAGTCCGCACACTTAACCACTAAAGCTAGTTAGGCTTACAGCTTTATTTGGGATGACCTAGCAAACAGATTGCTGGAATATGAGGTCTTGCTTTAAATAGGTGTCATATTTCAGTGATTGCTGTAAGCCCTGTAAAGCGTCCCGCCTGTTCAGTCCAGAGTTATCAGATGGAAACTTTAGCACGGTGGAAGAGAATTGTCTCCTCCAGACTCTGAGAGCCGGTTTGGTGTAGTGGTTAAGTGCACGGACTCTAATCTGGGAGAACCGGGTTTGATTCCCCACTCCTCCACTTGCACCTGCTGATGTGACCCTGGGTCAGTCACAAGCTCTGGCACAGCTGTCCTTGAAAAAGAGCAGTTTGTGTCAGAGTTCTCTCAGCCCCACCCACCTCACAGGGTGTCTGTTGTGGGGAGGGGAAGGGAAAGGAGTTTGTAAGCCGCTCTGAGACACCTTTGGGTATACAAACTGAGGAACCATTGGCCAAAAACCATTGGCATGAGGAGGAATTCTTATATGTACATAGATATATAAATAGCATGTAGTTGAAATAATCTTTAATACTGGAAATTTGGTGGAGGGGGTACCTTACCCAATCAGTTATTTTTATAGTTAATGGGAGCTTTATTGATATGAGCTGTGCTAGGTGGTCAAATTCAATTATGATAGACTTGCCCTGATGAATATGTATCTTCTTGAGGATGGCTTTGTCCATGGAGAGGATAATAATTTTGTTAGTATAATTTATTTATTTATTTGTTTTATTGTATTTATACCCCGCCCTCCCCACGAACGGGCTCAGGGCGGCTCACATAATGAGGGACATGGAGCAGTGGAAAGACAATATATCTGTTGGATTTCTTCCTATCACAGAATTTCTGTGCTCAGAGCTTGCGCATTTTTGATAGGCTTTGGTCCAGGACAGAGCTTGGTTGCAATACTGCAATACTGATACTTACTTGCTGGTGACTCGCACCCAGGCTTCTTGGGAGCATAGAGGAGTAGCTTTCACAAGGAACGCAGATAGGCCACACTCAGAAAGGCACAGTTGGTATGGAGCAAGGAGAGGGCCCCTCCCTGTGGCAGCCTATGCTGATACTTACTTGCTGGTGAATCACACCCAGGCTTCTTGGGAGCATAGAGTAGCTTTCACAAGGACCGCAGATAGGCCACACTGATGTGGAGATGCTCAGAAAGGCACAGTTGGTATGGAACAAGGAGAGGGCCCCTCCCTGTGGCAGCCTGTATACAAAATGGCTGCTGTCTGCACCATCGTACGTGCATCCTCCGTTTTTAACCCTTCCGATCCCAATTATAAATGTTTCTTCCTGTCTGAGAGTGTCCTATGGCTCATTCACACTACTGGTGAGTTGATGTGCCCTGCTCTCTAACTTCGGTCTGTCCTGTGTGCTCTGCTCTAGTTCTGTGATGGTCCCTTCTGAAAGCCCTTCCTTCCCCACAGCTTTATAGGTCTCCATACCAAGAACGGTGATTCCCTCTCTCTATTTATGTGCATGTAGGTCTGGTTTTGTGCATGTAGGTCTGATTCCCCCCCCCCCTCCCGTGGGTTATGGATATCCCTTATCTTGCTGTCCCTCCTCCTCACACACTAACAGTTTCCCTTCACCATTACTACTGACAGATCTCCTAAGCGATACACCCAAAGGTCTTTATGGATTCTTCATCTCTTTACTAATGGGCAGTTGGTCTCATCCTGCTTGCTAGGAGAGCACCATCAGAGAAAGGCAGGCTCCTGCAAGACCACAGTATCTTATCTACAGAGGTGGCTGCCCACTGTTTCTCTGAATGAGTCAGTTCTCTCTCCTTGCCTCCTTTGACTCAGGGGGAATGTCCTGAAGTTGAACAGTGACTCATACAGACATAGAGGGGTGAAAAGTATGCTTCCAGTTTTAATTTAGGGAGGGAAAAAATTATGCCTCCATTATCAGAAGTTTGGAAAAGGCTATATTCCTAGCTGTTACTGGGTACACGCTCAAAACTCCTTGAGGGGAAAATTGATTTTACATATTACCAGAACGTGTTGCAGAACTTTCTACCAGAACTGAGCCATTGGCAGCACCTAAAATATAAAACTTGATGCAATAAAATGCCAATTGAGCCTTCGTTTCGATGCAAGGCCTGTTTTGTCTTCATGTACATTAAAAAAGGCGGGAAATTTAGGGCCATTATATACTACTGTATGGTCTATGGCTTTGTCATGCAGCCTTATTTTGGTGATGATGGAAGATGGGAAGTTTTTAGTTTGTACATACGGTCAGGAATACTAATTGGCCAACAGTTTCTTTACACATCTGTTGATGTGCCTCGCCATTTAATCCATGTCTCAAAAACATGATTTATCACAACAAAATGTTTTCTTCAGAAGACACTGAATAGTCAGGTTCTTCTGTTTAACCCCAAGATGCCTTGTTTTTTAAATATACTATGTTTCCCACTGTCAACTGGCTTCCTTCAGCACTGTCATGAGATAACATGTTGAATGTGCCGACTTCGAAAAACCAGGCCGATTGAAAGAAGTCCTTTCTAAATCTGTTGGGTGTCCTGGTTCCTTAACAGCATACTATTGTTCACCCTGCTCTTGGTGCTTTAAGCTCTTGCCTATGAACTTTGGCATTTGGACGAAAACTCTACAGCCTCAAGGAGTGTCACATCTGGGCAGTTTTTCCTCATCCCAGTGGTTTTTATGGCCCACGCAGTTTCCTTTCCCAGTGCTGCTCTTCTTCATTATTCATGTTGACAAGGGACGTTCCATCTGTAGACTGTTTTCCCCTGTTTCTGCTTCTTCATTTCTTGTATTTTTTGTTTCTTTTCTACTTTCTTCTTGTTGTTTCCTTTCTTTCTCACTCTTGTGCTTTTTTGTCCTTTTGCTTGTCTGTTTATTTTCACCCTGTTTCTCCTCTCTTCCTCTCCACTTCCAACTTCCTCTCCCCTTCCCTTCTTCCTCTCCCATCTTTGGTCCTATTGAAGTTGAGCCCAATGCCGGGACACCACGCCGTAGACCTCTCTCCTTCTGCCCTTGCTGTGCCCATGAAGGTAATGTAACATCTTGCATACCCTCCATCTCCTTCCAAAACCGCACTTCAATTGGCGTAGGGACATTAGTAAGTTAGTGACAGAATCAAGTGGTTCACCACCAAATTTTCCTCTTCTTTCCTTCGATATCAATGAAATCCTCTGTAACTATCTTGTTATGAAGCATGCCTAGCAGTATCTTAAAGGTACAGTATCCCTTTCTTAGCTGTACATTGTGGGGGCAAGAATAGCTCTCCCAAGTCATTGGCGCATTTATCTGCATTGGTTGTGGTGTCACCCCATAAAAGCTCCTGTTTGGCATGCTGGTTTTCCCCAAAGGGATCACTGGAGAAGGCATGTAGCTCTCTCCTTAAACCAAATTACACTAGCAGATTAAAGAAATACTGCATCTCTTGCTATGACTGGTTTGCCCATCTTCCCTCACCTATGAAATGCTAACCTTCTGACCTACCATAGCCCTGATTGGTCTGCTGAGGAACTTTTTTTTTTCACTTGTCCCAGGTGGACCCAGTTTTCCATGTGAAGTTTCTGTTTCCCAAGGCATGGGGGAAAGGGGTGGATTGTGATTACAGTGTGTAACTTCTGCTAACCACTGTATCTACTTTCAATGATGCACCTTCATTAGTTAATTCATACTTCCTCCCCATCCCTTCCATCTCACTCTACTCATTGGCTGACACAATAAATAAATGTTTTCATAGATCAGTGGTAACATGTATTTTGGCTCTTTTGTCCAGAAGATATTCCCCCTCCCCAGACAGACTTACAATGGAAAGGGTGGGAAGATTTCCCAGTGCTTTTCATGGCTCCACCATACCGGGCATTTGCATGGATAAGCTTCCTTTCTCTATCCACCCTGGCTATGAGGGCACCTTGTGCAGAGATGCTCAGAAAGGCACGATTGGAACTGGATAACGGAGGGGTATCGCATCTACAACCAAGAGGCTATAATAGGTTAGATTAAGGTTTTGTGTTTACATCCAGTTATCTTGGATCAGTTGCCGTCTTAGAGCTTCACAGTCAGAAAAGAAGATGATGAGTTTGCCCTCCATGTTATTTTCCCTAGGAATAAAGGTTGGATGAGAGGCCTTAGATATCAGCTTTTCTACATCCATGGACCAGTGTATTCTCCTGAGAGCAGTCCAATGTCTAGACAAGTACTTTTGCTGCACAAATTGACTACCTTCCCCTACGATCACAGATGGTCTGACTCTGTAATAATGTCAGCACCATCTGACAAAATGGTGCTCCATAGCTAGGAGCGCATGCTTTTTAGGCAGATCAGAGAACAGCATATGAAATCCCCCCCAAAAGGAGTCATAACAATAGCATCTTTATTTTCCATATTAATGAAACTATGGGCAGATACTTGGCCGCGCTTGGATTAAGATTCGGTATAGTGACCAGCAATGCTCCTTCTAAGCTGTGGAGTCTTGTGAGCAAAAATTCTACTTTGTGAGCTACTGGCATTAAAGTTGTGAGCGAGCGATTTGGCTACTGCATAAATTAGTTTGCTCTGGAGCCACACTTCCTGAGCGAAGACAAAAGTGTGTGAGCCGGAGGCTAAACAACTGTGAGCTAGCTCCATATTAATTCAGCTAGAGGGGACACTGGTGACCAGCTGCCGGGTGAAATGTTTTGACGGTCACATCTGGCTTCTAGGTCACCACTTTGCCATTCCTTTTAGAGTTTCCACTTTGGGCTTTCATGTGCCCACCAAGAAGACTCTACATTTTGGAAAAGCCAGAGCAACTTTTGATACAGATTTTGTGCTCTTTACCTGTAGCTAGGCAGAGATTCCATATTATGGTTTCTGCCTTCTTAAGAGTATTTTTGTGCAGTAGTTTTACAAAAGAGCCAGGTGGTACCAATGAAATGTAGGAATTACTTCCCTGTAAGGGACTGCAGTGTAGCAGTTGTGGTATAGCATACCAGTTTCTTAAACCTTCCCTCTTCAAGCACTTTAGCTAAAAAAGATGGAAACAGATAATCGATACAGGGCACCTTGAAATGATTCGCTAAAATTGATGCCCTGCAGGACATTAGGAAATCATGTAGGCTTGTGGTAGGTAAGCAGGCCCTCTTGATCAAGAGGTACAAACAGGACTTCACTTGCATATGAGCTGATCTTCAGGATCTAGGCCGAAAAGTGGTGTTTTCTGGAGAGCACTGTCATAGTACTTTAGTAGATACGGATTGTATGTGATTGTAGCATTCTCTGTTTTACTGAACCTGAAGATCTTCATGAATGGCCATGGTATGTTGACCTTTCCCACTGGGTCTTCTCATTTATTCTGGAAGACCTTTAAGTTAAGAGTGGGCTGGCCCCTGTTGGTATTTTGTAGTGCCATTGAGATTTTATGCTGATTGCGATTAGGGCCCCCCCCCCCCAAATTGGATTCTTTTTATTGTAGATGGTGACTATTTTAATTTGTTAGCTGCCTTCCTGACATGTGGAGGCCGAAACGTGGTCTATGAGTATTCTAAATACAATTTTGAAAATACTGATCAAGAGCAGGTTTGGATTTGAAGGAAGTGCTGGATGACGTTCTTGAAAAGCTGCCACTCTTTCTCCTGCTTTTCAGATGTTTGCGTGTACAGATTTTCTTCATTCCAGGTTAGAAAGTAATCTGGAAATAGCGTCGAGCAGAATCTGCATTTGTGCGGTTTGGGGACCTGTTTAAAAGAATGAAAGGCACCTAGGAAGTGTGTTGAGCGGATTCACTTGGCATGAGCATTAAAAGCCAAGAGGAAGGGAAAGTGTTGATGGTAGAAGAAGCGGATGACTTTACAAGGAGGGAGTGCAGCATGCAAGGCTAAGAGTCAGTGCAAAGAGGGCCAAAGTCAGTCTTGAAGCAGTCTGGTAAGGAGCTGGTGGGGCTAACTTCATACAGTCTCTGCCGGCCGATTGCTCAGCAACTGTATGCCAAGATGGAAATTGGGAGATGAGTACACAGGGAGGGTCAGATGGCGTTATGAGCGTCCACCTAGCTCCCCTTTGGTACCTTCCCAAATGATGAGTGAGAACATACCCGACTTGCAGTAAGCATCACTGTGTTCGGTTCCAGTCGAGGGCGATATTGAAGTGCCTGGATACATCCAAAATGAAAGGGATGATAGAATCAGGGTGCTGAGCAGAACAGCATGACTCTGGCTACTTGTCTTGGGGTGAGGTGCAGTGGGTAAAGATGGCTTCAGAAGAGACCTTTACGACAGGAGATGGTGGTTCTCCGTCACGTACGTTGTAGGCAAACTTCAGTAGATCTGATGAGAGTGCTCTGGCAGCATCTTGCTCGGCTTTCTTTGCACATTTTGCCCCGCCATGTTTGCTCCCTGCCTGCAGGGGTGGCTCGTGGAGACAGCAACGAATCCTACCCAAAGTTGACCCACATTCTTCTCTTGGCAGGCATGGGGAAGAAGGACGACCCCAAGCTAATGCAGGAATGGTTCAAGCTGGTGCAGGAGAAGAATGCGTTGGTGCGCTACGAGTCAGAGCTGATGATATTGTGAGTGAGCGGGGGAATTTCTTCACGTGGCCCACACAAAGTGGGAAAGATGAGACCACTGCCTACGGGCAGGCAGACATGTAGAGCCGGCCTCCATCACCTGTTAGGCCAGCCGTCTCCAACCCAGCCTCTGCCCAGGTGTTTCTTGACACCCACTTGCTCTAGGTAGAAATCCAGAGGGTTTTAAGTGGAACAGATAAAACCACGGGGTTCTGAGCCTGTGTAGCAAAATGCTGAGCCCACTGCTTGGCCATAGTTGACACAGACTCTCTTACTTTTCTGGTCTTGGCATCTTCTCCCCATGGCTACATGGGAAGGAAACCTTCCCCTTCCTTTGGAAGCTGAAACAGAGCAGTATCTCCTCTTTTGGCCAAAGACCTGATCCCCACTTCCTCCCATGGTGGCCATTTTGTGATGGCTTCGTCCCAGTGGCAGCCATTTTGTGGTAGTGCCCCTTGTCTGTTCCAGCCGTGCCTACCAGCTCACCAAGGTTTTTGTTGTTGTTATTTATTGGGCTTATGGATCGCCCAATCCCTGCTACTGCAGGGCTCTGGGTGATGTATAGCAATGATAAAAACATCAAACATAAAACATCTGAATAACATTAATAATAGGGGTCCCTGACTTAGGCTATACAGATGAACAGTATTGATATAGGGATTAGCGTGTTTTAATGGTTACTATGACTAGGACTGGTGGAACCCAGGTTCTACGGTGCCACAACGCTTGCCGGATTGTCTTGGTCCAGTGGGACATTCTCAACCTAACCTACCTCCCAGGATGGATATAAGAGTAAAATGAGAACCACATATGCTGCTCTAAGTTCTTTAGAGGAAAGACAAGATAAAAATGTGTGTGATCATACACAGGGTTAACACGGTAGAAAACTACGGTTTCTCTGTTAATGATAAAGACATAAGTACGCTGCTGGATCAGTCACACATCCTATTTCCTACAGGGGCCAATCACACACCCCTTGAAGGCCTGCAAGCACAGCACAGAAGGCAGAGTGTTGCCCCCCAAACACACACAATTAATATTCAGGGAGATGCTGCCTCTGAACATGGAAGTTCCATTTAGCCACCAGGACAAAACTGAATTTGTCTTATCCCCTTTTAAAGCCATAGGCCCACCTCTGTGTTATAAAATTCCACACGTTGTATGAAAGAAGTCCCTGTTTGTGTCTATCCTGATTCTACTGCCCATCATTTTCACTGGGGTATCCTCAGATGTTTTAGTATCATAAAGAAGCCTATTGAAGAAGGGTGGTCCTGTTCTCAGAACTGAGGGGTGACGCCAGGGACATTCAGCTTCCTGACCGTCTTCACATACTTGGTCAGTAAATTTAGACTCCTGGCCAAATCACTATGACTAGAAAACACACATATTCCTCTGTGTCTCCTTGCAGCGCTCGTGAGTTAGAACTGGAGGACAGGCAAAGCCGGCTACAGCAAGAGCTCCGAGAGAGGATGGCGGTGGAGGGTAAGAACATGGATTTTGGTGAACAGTTTGGCCCCAGAAGAATTTTACTTTTTCCAGTGGCAAGCACATCCCTGACAAATCAGGAGAAACAGCAGGTGGTGCGACAAGACACTGTCGACGTGGCGTGCCATGGCACCATTCATGGGTCCCCAAGAGTGAAAGTCAGACAGACAGACAACCTTTATTGGCATGTAAGAGATAAGATAACATTAAAATTTAGGAATAGATCAAAGGTATGGCTGTCGAACAGCCAACAAAAAAGAACTGATCAATTAATAGTTTCCCTGGTTCGAATTACAGATTGAAGAAAACGAGCAACAGTAAAAGTTATAGAAGCGTTTTGCCCAGAGAGTAGCAACTGGACCATGACACTCTCAGGGAGACCACGCCATGTAAAAAGATGGGTGTCCAGAAATTTTCCTTGAATCTTAGTATAAAATGGACAATTTAAAAGAACATGGGCAACGGATTTGATAGCACCCTGACCGTAGCGGCATTGCCTATGTTCATAGGGGATTTTTTGGCATCTTCCAGAGAAGATGGCCGATGGGCATATGTTAAATCTGGCTAACATAAATGCCCTTCTTTGATGGTGATCAGTTAGAGAACAAAAATAAGTAGGTGTCTGGCCCAGTGTCTGAGATAATCCCAGATGAACTGGGAACAGGTTTTCCTGGCTGCCTCAGTCAGGCGCTGAAATTGAATATCTAGAAGCCTGAGTTTAATTGTATAAAATATTGTGGAGGCAGATGATAAGTAAAGCAGATCTAGATATATTCCTAAGGACCTAATTTTTTTTGGACTAATTTCAGCCAATTAGTTTCATAATGATCTGTCAGCATTAAAAAGGTAAAGGAATTTGGGTCAGGATTAAACAGAAGCCGCAGCCAGAATTTGATGGTCAGAAGCCAGTTCCGAGTTTCCAGCAGCATCTGGCCGGTTTCAAGAAGATCGCAGCGTATGGGACACAATTAGGGAGTCCAAGGATTTTCCACAAAAAAAAGGATTGTAAACCCTCTGCTGATTGGTTAATTGCGCTTATCGAAATGGGAGCACCAAATAGAAATTGTGAACTAGATTTTGTATTGAAGGCTTTTAAGGCCATTGGGCCATATCTATTGCCTCTCAAGTAGAAAAAGCGGGCGATGACCTCAGCACTGTTTCTTGCTAGAGTAGTAGCACATTTGCAGTGAGTAACCCAGCTCCCATTGTAGTAGAAATTGATCTCCAAGTATTTAAATGATTTGATCTGCTCAATGGGGAGTGAAAGTCATTATCAGTTCCGTCTTTCAGTTCTGAATATTCATGCATTCAGTTCTGAATATATGAATATATTTTTAAAGAAGAATTCAGAAAGCTCTATTCATCTGAACCACAACCTGTCTCTGTGGCCTAGTTCTCGCAAAGAACAGATGAGGTCGGAAAGCTGAGCCTGGACTATGTGATTTCTGACTGCAAGGATACTTTCCTGATAGAATGCTCCTCCCTTTAAAAAAAAAAAAGAAGCCCCTGCATGTGGAAAGCGGGTACATCAATGAGATGAGTTATAGCCTAGCATTCTCTTGGCATTCTAGTTTTCTTTTTTGTAAGAACTTTGTGCGCGTGTGTGGGATCGTTCCATCACCTACGCTCTGAACTGAGTTAAGAGTGCTGGTGGATTAGTATCTGGGAGACCCAGGTTCAGATCCCCACTCGTGCCATGGGAATTTGCTGGGTGACCTTCACCTACAGTTTGTAAGAAGCTCACTCTGCCCATTCTTTTATTTATCAATGAAACGGGTGGAGGGGACTCATGTGACCCAGAATGCACTGTGTCTCGTATAAACAAACAAATAAAAGGGAATGTTCTAACTTTCAAGTAGCCATGTCCTATAGAAGAACACTGGTGTATACCTCTTTTCAGTAGTAAGTCTCAGCACATCTGATACCTCTGAGCTAAAGCTTTGGATACTTCTCTCTAGATCACCTCAAGACGGATGAAGAGCTGTCTGAGGAGAAGAGGATCCTGAATGAAATGCTAGAAGTGGTGGAGCAGAGAGACTCTCTGGTGGCCCTCCTTGAGGAGCAGCGGCTCCGGGAGAGAGAGGAAGACAAGGACCTGGAGGCGGTCATGCTATCCAAGGGGTTCAACTTGAACTGGTCCTGAGCTTACGCTGTTCCCTGCTGCTGATCGGTGACGTCCTGTTGGCGTATGCTAAGTTGGCTGGAGCTGCCTGGGTGGTGGAGGCAGCTTGGTGTAGAAACCTCATTGGACGGGGTTGTTATTTCAGCATCTGACTGCTTGAGCTAGAGGCTCCCCCCTCCAAAAGAGGCCGGTTCTAGAGGCGCCGAGTCCAGTGTGGGGTCTGCAAACCGAAGCCTAAGGTGGGCGGCCTGAGGTTGCGTGCCTTCCTCGCGGACCTGTGCAAGAGGCCATTGAGGGGTGTGTTGTTTTTGTCTGTTTATTTGTTCCGCATTCTTTGAGAAACTGCTCACAAACCTTCTTGGAAGGAGATTGAAAATATTTTGTGTTGTTGTTTTTTAAAAAAAAACACACAAGCAAACCTGATCCAGGTGGACTTGCAGCCTGTCCCTTTTCATGTTTTGCCTTAGTTTCTCATTCCCCCCCCCCAATATGGAGGAGAGAAATGGCTTATCTCTTCTGTACAGAACGGCAACATCCTGCAGCAGCTCCTAGGAGAGCCAACCCCTTGACCCGGAGAGTCCCACCAGTCCCAGAGCTCGGAAAGGTGTAGATGCAAAAGTTCTCCCCACCAAAGAAGCCTGAAGCTGCCATTCATTTATGTGGGCATGGAAGGACCCCGGAGACAGAGAGGACTGGAGTCTTGTCAAGGCTGGTTTTAGTTTGAGACACACATGGGTCTCTGCAAAAAGTTTGCCGGTTTCTGCAAGAAGTCCCTGCAGCCCACCCACCAGTTGCCATGGCCATCAGAAGGGAATCGGGGGGGGGGGGGAGACATCCCTTCTCAACCCTTTCGTTCTCTGGACTGAAAGCAACTGTGTTCTGCTATCCATTGATACGCTTAAAGAAAAAAGAAGAGGACAAATGACTATTGAAGTTCTCCGTTGTGAACATTTTGACACTGGAAAGTGCTGATTTATGAAAATGGGTTGATTTTGAAGCATTTTGGAGGCAGCTGTTTCTAAGCGTCCTCCAGCTTCTTAATACCCAAGAGCAAACCCTTAAGACTGTTCAGGAGGGTGGTTTTTTTTTTTTAATAGGGGTGTTTTTCTTTTTCTTTTTGCACATCGGAAATGAAGCAAAAGACCTGCCCGGGCCCTTTAGTCACTTTAGGATCCTTTAATGTTCATTAACTTATTTTATTTTTTTTAATACTTGAAAAGAAGATTTGTGTTTATACATTTCTAAGCGAGCGGTGAGCGAGTGATGATGGGATTACGTGTGCCTGCTGTGTGCCCCCCGTCCCCCAATCTGTTTTGTTTCGTCTCATCCGACCTCTCCCTGAGTCTACTCATTAGGGTTCTTCTCAATGGTGTTTCTGTTACGCGTGCTCAGCCATGGAGGGGAGATGCTTTTGAAGTCCCAGAGCATCGAATCTGTGTCTTGGACTGCCCCTTGAACCGTGTTGAAGTGCCCACCCCTTAAAGATGCAGGATTTCCAAGCAGATTCCTTGACAAATCTCCCACCTGCTGCAGAGATGGTCGATGTTAGGATTTTTCGTCCTGCACTCATTCTCCGTGTTCTGCTCCCTGAATTGATGGGAAAGGTTATTTACTTAGTTTAACTCCTGCTGCAGGTTTTGCAGCGAAAGCACTCCAGTGTGGAGGCACGGCCGCTCCCTCTCTTCCCTATGTCCACCCCCCCCCCAGTGGATCTAAAGGGCAAGCCATGCTGGTACCTTCCAGCCTGCCTCCAAGTGAAGGATTAGCACAAGCCCCACTAGGTCTCCCCCAAGCCTTCCTCTGTAGGGGTCAGGAAGGGTTTGGGGGCTTAGGGCTCCTCCTCACCCAATGCCGTAGCAAATAGAACACAACACAGACTAGACTCTTCTCTGTCACCAGCTGAAAGGTCCCGTAAGCACACAGTCCTTTGCCGTATCTCCCTGGATGGTGCCAACCTGCAGCTTCCAAACTCTGTTCTTCATTTTAATTTTTTTAAGGTGACTTGGCCGCGAGTATTGAAACGATGTTTATTTTTATCTCTGTGGACGTCTAATGTGCTGTTTCTTTTATTTACAGCCAAGGGAGATGATAGTCCACTTTGGAAGGGGGTGAGGAATGTCGCTTTTGGTTCCCAGGTTTAAGACAAGAACAGCATTTCTGTGCCGTCAGTCATATGCAGAAGAGAGACTTGCAGCACTCTGCTTTCCCAGAATGCAGTGCTTTGACAGAGAAAAAACACTCTTGCCACAACTCTCTCAGAGGGGTAAGAGCACTGTCCCGTAATCGGTTGGCAGGTGAAGTAGCAGTCCTTCAGAAATTGCTAGCCCAGTTTGGGTGAGACGGAGCCACCAGGGCTTCCTCGCTGTCATCCGCGGCTGGTGCCTCCGAAAGGGGACCGCAAACCATTCTGCCAGAGCTCTGCGGGTGCCATTTCAGCACTGCAGTGGGGAAAAGTTAAGCCTTCCAGTTAATGGCAAATGACCCCTGCTGCTTGTCTCTCAGAAAGCCGAACAAAGGGAGCATGTGTGAGATAATTTAAAAGAAGACAAAAATCCTTAGATGTAGGCTGAGCGTTCAAGCAGAACTTGTGTACCTTTTTTTACGTCACAGTGCATTAAAAGTCAGTCTAGGTACAGATTCCTGGGGGAAGACATTGCCATTTTTAACCTACTTACAAACAGCAGGCCTTGGAGCCTTTGCCTGAATTTAAGTGTGTGAACAGGAGGCACCATTTCCTCAGTAGGACTGTTTCTGCATTTTTACGTAGGAGCCTTTCCAATTGGTATGAAGGGCGTAAAGGGCTGCCAAAGAGAGAGAGAGGGCATTTTCTCCTCATATATGATGTGCAAATGGCCTCCTTATTTGAATGTTAAAAAGAAAGAGATGCTTCAGATGTTAGGAGTATTGTTTCTCTGCTTTATTATTTTTTTAAGTGTCTTGGTGCAGACTGATGAAGGTGTTGCAGCTGACTGGTGAGACTTAATACAGCTCTTCCTTCTAACTTGTAATGTTACACAAGGTTTGCTTTTCTCGTAGCCATGCTTTCTTTCAGCAGCAGGTAGCACGCACAGGGGAGCAGTGCTTCATATTTTTAAAAGATCTTTTTAGTGTCCTGAACGGGTGGTAAAAGACCGTCTTAATCTGTTCTCAGCTTTTCTAGTTTCTTTTTAAAATAGTGCTTGAAATTGAAGATTTTTGTTTTCGGGAAAGGAAACCGAATTCTTACAAACTCCTAAGAGTTTTCTCAGCCTGCGTTCCTAAAATCTAGCTGTGGGTTATGTTAGCTCCTGGAATTAATAATCCACACAGAAGTAGACTGGCCTGCACAAAAAGAGGATATATAGAGAAAAAGATTGGTCCAACAGCGTGGTTACATGGTCCCCCCCCCCCCAATTTTAATACGGTGAGTGCACAGGAAGTTTCCAGTATGTGTCTCAGCTGCTATCGCTTTTCTGCAGACAGTATTGCTCCATTCAAGGATAACGTCTCTCTTTTTAATTACGTCATGAAACAGAAGCCCTTCACGGGTTTTGCCAAGTGTCCCTTAATGTCCTTCCTCCACAAAGGCATGGCCCAGAGTGACAGTCCAACCCCCTTGGTTCATGCTGCTCTTCAAATGGGATATCTGTACATTTTGATCTTTAGGCTAAGTGGGGCTGAGGGCTTAAAGGAAATCATCCAGGTGGAAGAGTCGCATTTAAACTCGGGCATGCAAGCGCCTGCTTTCAGGCCTGCCCACTTATTTTTCAGTATGTTTCCTCGGAGTCTGGCTGACAAGAGGGTTTGTAGGACTGGCGTCTTTCATATTCAAGATTTCAAATTCCAGCCCAACTCTTCGAAAATCTGCACATATACATTTTTGAAGCTGGTCTTTCCGTTTCCGGTGGATTTTTTTTTTAAAGTGTGCGTATCTCTTTTATTTCATCTCGTTTTCCAGTCGCCAATTCAAATTTAATTTACAAAGCAGGGTGTTCAAGGGTAGGCATTATAAACAGAAAGGGCAGAACAAACCATAAAAAGTAGATTGACTTGTAGAGTTGGTTGGTGTCCTCCTGCCAGGATTTCTCTTTCTCCCTTCACATTTACATTACTATACCGCTGTTGATTTAAACTCAGCAGTTGGATCCCACCAATCGCTTTCGTGCCTGTGAGGGATTTTTGCCAGTTCAGCCCTGGCTTCCTCTGACTCCCCCCCCCCCTCAGCAGCATTTGGGGAGGGGGTACGTTTTAGACTGCAGCAGCAGCAGCAGCAGGGGAGCGGCAAAGAAGCCAAACTCTGCTGTTGGAAATCCTTCAGCCAGTTTAGATTTTCAGTTGTGAGTGTTGGATATGGTCTCTTTGGTTATCCACGAGCCACTTCCCTCAAAGAGAACAGGAATGTCAGACTGTACATTTAAAAAGCCTGGTCTTCTGTGGGGGGGAACGTTATTCCCCAAAGGAAGTACAGTCTTGTTTTGAGGGGTTTTTTTTGTTTTTGTTTTTTAATTGGCTTTTGGGGAATGGATCCTTGGAAATGGGCTGCCTCCTGCAAAAGCTGATAAATCACCTCCCTCCTGTCATTCCCATGCAGTAATTCATTCCTGAAGAAGAGCAATAAAATATTTCAGTTAGGAGGTAGGAAATCCTAGGATTCTCTCATAGCGCAATAAGGCGAGGCCGTCACATTCTTCTATTGTGTTTGCTCCTGACTGCACACTGAACATCTAAGCAGTCTTGCTTGTTGTTATATACATGGTGTATGCACCCTTTCTTTGATTTTCATCTTGAGTTTTGTGAAACGAAACCCTGTATTGTAGTAGAAAAATGCCACCTCTTTCTCCACCAGAAGTTAGGAATTGTATAGAAAACATTTTAAAGTGCTTATCTAGTTCCATATGAGAGTGTTGAAGCTTGAAATAACCAAGGATTCCCTTGTTGGTAAAGTGGTAGGGAGAAAGCTAGCTACACAAAAGCCCTGGAATGTGACTACAGAAGTTTTAGTGCCAGAGTCTGAGTTTGTAGAACCTGGGAAGGCAGAAATATATTGCACAGGCAAAATGCACACCAAACGTGGTCTCTGAAGATTTGTGCGCCTCTGAGTTATTCTAGGTTGTCTAGGGGAGGTTTTCATGGGATCACTACCCATTCTTGCCATTTAGGAAGAGGAAAATGTGGCTTCAGTCACAGCATCTTCTCCACCGCTGCAGCCCAGCAGCAAAGGGAGTATGGCTGTACGCTGGAGATTAAAGCGTCCTTTCATCCAGGACGGAGCTATTATTCCACAGTTTTATTTTCTGTAATGTCGATCAAAGAGAGGGTGCCTGCTTTCTTTTCCGAACAGCGTGGGGAGGCTGACTTCATTTAGCGACGCCATGTGGATTAACCCCCTTCTCCACCCGTGCCAGAGTCCTGATTTGAATTGGGGCCTGCACCGCAGCTCTTTGAGGGCTCTGAACTAACAGAGCACACGTCACCCACCATCATGTCTGTTCTGGCCACGATGAGGCAAAGTACGGATTGTGTTTGTCGGTAGGATTGCAGACCATTTCTGCTATGCCCGCGTCAATACGGCTATTAAGAACCAGCCTTCATCCTGTAAACTGATAGGAATCTGGCTGGCCTTTTATGCCTGCTTGTGCTCTACAGCAGTGCAGAAGAACGTCAGTCGGTATGTCAGTTCAGTATAAACAATCACGCTTCCGTCCCAAGCTGCCCCATGCTGGACAACTAGAAGAGTGCGTTTCAACTCTTAACAACATCACAAGTCTGTTTCCACCCCTACAGTTTTCGCTCAAGCCCCAGTAAGGGTCTACATCTCCATGTACTGAATGTAGAGACAGGCTGGCTATATTTCTAGCTTGAATGGTGGATTTTATTGCTCCAGGAACACGAATCGTATTTTCTCTCCCGCTGTCTTAACGTTTCCTGTAAGACTTTATGGCCTCCGTGGTCTCATCCGGGAGTCTCGTTCTGTCTTTTAAGTGCAGCGTTTGGCCCTCCTTTTTAGGACATGGTGCTAATGCAGAAGTAACAAGAAGCACACTTGTTGCTCTCTCTGTGGGTTTTTAATCTTTTCTTTTTTTAAAAAAAAATACAGAATGCTTCACAGCATCCACAGTTACGTCTACCGTTGCATGATCTACTAGTGTGAACTTTTGATAGAGGGGAAGAAACACCCCAAAACTATGGTCACCCCCTCCTCCAAATGCTCCCTTCGTTTTGGGTTTAAGAAAACAAATTTAACCAGATTGTTTACATTTGGACTCAGAGAGGAAAGTGTGTGTGTGTGTGTGTTTCAAATTCATGAGTTTTTTAAAAAACATGCTGTGAGTTGGGACTGTTAGTTTTTCTTTTTGCAATAAAGAACATCATGAAGCAGGTGGTTGATGCTTAGAGGCAAAGGAGAATCCCTCCCAGTGCCTGATGCGCATAGAAGCTCCCAAGGATTCCCCCACCTTCCAGGGCACAATTGATGGAATTTCATAAGCGGGGTAGAGTTGAACGGATGAGAATGTCACTAAAGATACAGGTTGGGGTAATGTCATGTTCTGATGGCATTTCAGTAAATTAATTTTATATATGTGTGTGTGTGTGTGTGTGTGTGTGTACACGTGTACAGAGAGAGAGAGAGAAAAGTACATTTGTATGTCAAAACCAGTCCCAGTGAAGGGATTTAATGTGGTACCTTCCCCTTGGGACAGGTGGGAACTCTGATATTCAGACTGTTTTATAGCCGACGTCTGTGCAGTGTAACAGGAAACTGTGTTTACTGTACTTTTTTCATGTCTAAGAAACCCAAGTCCGTTTTACTCTCCCCCCACACACACACTTGGTTGCATTTCATTCTGTATGTTCTTATGCACACTTGTGTTGATGGTGTTAAAGATTTTAGCACCTTGGGTCGCCAACTAAAAAAAAAAATAAAGTCATTAATTTTTTTCTTACGTTGTTATTGGCTGAAGTTTGATTTGTTTTGTGGTTTGCAGCTGCATCACTACTGCAGGAATCAGAAATTTACTTTTTAAATGCCTGTGGATGGCTACAGAACAAGCCACTTACCTACATACAGAAGCCCCAGTAGCTCTTGGCTGTGCTTTTGAACAGTGTTCCCTCCAAGCTGAGTTATTGTGAGCTAGCTCACAATTTTTTAGCCTCCAGCTCACAGATTTTTGTCTTAGCTCAAGAAGGATGGCTCCAAAGCAAACTGATTTATGCAGTAGCCAAATTACCTGCTCACAACTTTAATGCCAGTAGCTCACAAAGTAGAATTTTTGCTCACAAGACCCCACAGCTTAGAGGGAGCATTGCAAGGACCTTTGTGGTTTGAGAGACCGGTGCTCCTGCCTCCATCCCATAGGTCTGATTGGTGTCTGCAATATTTTGTTTAACAAAACCTTGTACTCTGTTGTCCATGTACCAAACAGCGCCCTACCGCGGTGAGCATGTAGTCATTTACCTAAGCCACCTTGATAATTTTCAAAAAAATTAATGAAGATTTATTTGACTGCAACAACAGCAAAGAAAAGGAACAAAAATGTGAAGCTGCCTTATACTGAACCAGACCATCGGTCCATCAAGGTCAGTATCGTCTACTCAGTCTCAGGTGGAGGATTTTCATATCACCGACTACCTGGTTCTTTTAACTGGAGATGCTGGGGGATTGAACCTGGGACTTTCTGCATGCCAAGCAGATGCTCTACCACTAAGCCATGGGCCCTCCCAAACATACCAAACAAGTACGTTGGCCAAGGATTTACCCATTAAAAACTGTCCAGTTGAGCATACAAACAAAAATATCAACGTTGAGTTATCTATCCTAATTCTACTTCTAACCAGCGTTCCCTCTAAGCTGAGTTAGTGTGAGCTAGCTCCCAGTTTTTTAGCCTCCGGCTCATACATTTTTGTCTTAGCTCAGGAAGGGATGGCTCCAGAGCACACTAATTTATGCAGTATCCAGATCGCTCACTCACAACTTTAATGCCAGTAGCTCACAAAGTAGAATTTTTGCTCACAAGACTCCACAGCTTAGAGGGAGCACTGCTTCTAACTGTTCTGTTGCCAGAAACCTTGGGAAGCAGTGGAATGATAAAGAATATTCCTTGTCACGTGATAAGTTAAGTGGTGGTGCAGTGGTTAAAATGTGAGACCAGGATCTGGGAGAGACCCAGGTTCAAGTCTTCATTCTGCCACGGATGCTCACTGGGTGACCTTGGGCCAGTCATCTCTCTCAGCCTAACCTACCTCACAGGGTGGGGGCTGTGATGATAAAATAGCAGAAGGGAGAATGATGTTTTATTCGAAGTATAAGCTTTCGTGTGCACACACACTTCTGACACAACAGAATAAAACATCAAGCCCTGTTTACAAGAAAAGAGAGGGGCAAGGGCAGCTGTTAGGAAGGGCCACTCAGAGCCAAGATGCATAAGTAGAGCCGAAATCGGATCAGATGGCAGGTAAGACCAATGAATGGCAGCAAATTAGCACATAAACGCAAGAGCCAACAAAGAGAGGTGAGAACGAAGCTAAGAGTCCAGCGGCACCCCCAAGACAAACCAAGCTCAACCCTATGTACATGCAAGAGCAGAGACTCAGCACATTGTGCACTTTTTCACATACACTGAAACAGAGTTCCTCATATTACATGCAGATGGTGGTGGGAGTTAGTTGCCAGGAAGAGCTGATTAGAGTCAAGATGCATAAGTAACTGAGCAATAAATACAGCTAAGATTGGAATAACACATTTGGTAGGACATGTACATAGCAGCAAATTAGTACACAGATAATAAAGGAGTTAACAACAGATGTGAGAAACAAGTTTGAGTCCAGTGGCCCCTTCAAAACCAACAAAGTTTAATTTCTGGTATAAGTAAGAACTGAGTGACATAGCATGTGTAGTGAGATAAGAAGCCGATATCTCTGTTAAGCTCTGCGGGTTCCATTGTCCTGAGTATTGTAATAACTTGTAATTCAGCAATTTCCCATTCCAGTCTGTTTCTGAAATTCCTTTGCAATAAAACAGCTACTTTGAGGTCCCCCATTGAGTGCCCAGGAAGGTTGAAATGTTCTCCTACAGGTTTCTCAGTTTTGTGATTCCTGATGTCCGATTTGTGTCCATTTATAGGGTTTGTAACCTGTTTGTCCTATGTAAAGGACTGAAGGGAATTGTTGGCATTTAATGGCATTTATTGGCTGTAGTTACTCTGATGAAGATATGTGGTCAGATAAACATACCATTTAGCCTGCTTTAACCGCAAACAAGCCTGCTAACCTAGTAACATCCAGCATAGCAACATTTACCTCAGACAAATGCCCAAGATAATGGAATAGCTCAGGCAAGTGGGACATTTCCAGTGTTTATGAGTGTGGTGCAGTTTGGGTCTGATCATGATTAGTAAATTCCCAAGTGTACATTCCTACATGATCCATTTTCCCACATAAGATTATTTGCTGGGCGGGGGAAGAGAAATGTCTCCAGTAAAGGAGTAGTGGCCATTCCACCCCAGTACAAAGTTATTATGGTTAGGCCAATGGAATTTGGTACATCCTTTGAAGACTTCACAAGGGGGTCTATAACATGGAGAAGATTTGCTTTGTTTCTGGGAAGATCCATACACAAAAAAGGTGGTCTGAGACAGTTTAGGCCTTGAAGGTCAAGAGCACCACTTTGGTTTGGGCTTACAGACTCCGGAAGCTGACAGAGATAGTTAAAGTTGTTATGTTATGGACTCAGTAGCTCACGCCGTCGAAAACATGGCAGCTGCATCCTGGACAACTAGCAGTTCCCAAGCACTCTTCAAAGAGCCCAGTGTCAAGCACATTACCACAGTCTCATCTGAATGTTGTAAGGTATGAGTAACTGTGGGTGGTGCTGACTTTTATTATGGACTGAGAGCACATGTGATTGTGAGAGGGATAATTTGTGCGATTAAATTCACCTCCAGCCCTGAGTTCACTGTCTAGATGACAGTTTCCTTAGCGTACAGAGCTTGGTCATCCCTGATCTTTACTGCAGTGTTGATTCAGCAGCAGTTGCTGGAATCACCGCCCTTTCCATGGCCCAGACACCCTGCAGGAAATCATCAGGGCCCAAGTGGGAATCAGTTTTGTGGGGAAATCCTAAACTTCATCACTTAGCTAACAGTGAATCGCACCCCCAGTGATCTATAAATGATGTGGCAGAATCAAGTTGATGAGATTTCAGCCCCTCCCCCCCCTTTCCTGGGGTATTAACACACAGGCCCAGCGAAGACGGCAACGCCCTCTTAATTTTCCTTTGGTTTCGATGAGTTGACACTTTCTGCATCTTTGTGAGTTGGTGTTTTTTTTCCTGCCCACTCCTAAATGTGTCATATCTAAACCTCCCGTTATCTGTCTCCTCAGCCTACCATCCAGCAGATGGCGCCGTAGCATAAAATTCTGGCCATTTTGCTTCAGCCATTTTTGTTGTTGTTCAGTCGCACAGTTGAGTCCGTCTCTTTGTGACCCCATGGACCAGATCACGCCATTTACATTAATAAAAAAACCAACCAGACACTATTAGCCATAGCAACTCTCGATGCACAGAAAGCTTTTGATCATTTGGAATGGGACTTTATCACTAGACTGCTAAGAAAATTAAATATTGGTCAATATTTTATGAATGCAATTCAGTCAGTATATCAAAAGTTCAAAGCTAGAGTACAAATAAATGGTTTTGATTCTGCTAGTTTTCCCCTGACTAGAGGAACTAAACAGGGCTGCCCCTTGTCAGCCCTTTAGCCTTTCATTAGAACCTCTGGCAATTGCAATAAGGGCTAATAAGCAAATTCAAGGTCTAGAGATAAATGGGCTTGTACATATGATTAATATGTTTGCAGATGATGTAGCTGTATTAATGGTAAATCCTAAAGAAGCACTACCTGAATTAATGAAGAGAGAAATTGCAGGATTACGTATTAATTATAAGACGTCTGGAATACTATACATAAAACCAAAACTGAGTGGTTTAGATATTTAGTGGCTCTTCCAAGCTTTGAATGTACAGATTACAGCTAAAGCCTAGCTGTCCCCCCTTTTGCAAGACCTTTCAATTTCATTGTTCCTTGATTTCTTCATGTAGCCCCCTGAAGACACTGGCTTGATGGGCCATCCGTTCCACAGCCCTCCAAGTGAGGGTGGGAAAAGATAAAAGGAGAGAATGCTGCTAAACTTTCCGTAGCTAGAAGTATCAATAAAGACTTCCATCCATTGCTCTTGTGACAAAGTTGAATTTAGGGGCCACACAGGCCTGTAGCCAGAATTTTGTAATTCAAGGGGTCTTTAAATAAGTCAGGGGGCACTGATGTCACAAAATAAAATAAAAATTAAAAAAACTCACTTTTGCAGCATTCACACTCTGCTTGCCTACACGGGGAAACAAGCCATGCTTGGGGAAGGGGTGGTGGTGGGGAGTCCTCCAGGCAGCCCAGAGAGTTGGGAGTCCTCCAAGCAGCCCAGAGAACCGGGGGGGCTGGATGGAAGTCAGGGGGCCAGGCCCCGAAATGCCCCACTGTTGCTACAGGCCTGGGGCCACATAGGCCAATATCACTGCTGTTAGCAAAGTATTATTGGATCAACAACTGTCTCTAAATAATGTACCACTGTAGGGGCTATTCCAGTGATAAAATTATAGTGCTTCATCTTCCGTTTTCTTGAAAACAAGTTCCACTGATTTCAGTTCCCGAGAAGATGTGGTGATGGACAAGAACAGCATCCCCATGTTAGATTCCTCTTCCTGCCCTTGTAATGTGTCGTCATGAAAATGTAAGATGCAGCACGTTGGGTGTGCTCCTCCTCTACCTCCACCAGCCCATAAAATGCGGCAGAGAAAGGCACCATGCGAAGAGGAGCTCGGTAAGGTGTCACTGCTCTTTTCAGCAGCAACCTGTGTCGTCAAGTCTTTTTCCGGCCTTTGTGAGCATGGGAATGCATCCTGAATGCACATAACAGTGTGCTTAAATGGGTATGAAAGTGACATCATAATGAACTGAACATGTCTTTCTGTACATTGCAACCCAGTTCTACAATGTGCACCTTTTTGTAAAATAGGATAAATTATGCCTGAAAGTGAGGATAGGATGACTTTGTACAGGGCATAATTACTCTTTACCACAAGATTCAGAAGTGGCACCCAGATAAGATGGAAGTATTTTTTAGCTAGACAAATCCATGACACCAGGTCTATCCATAACTCTTAGCTAAACTGACCTCCCACAAACATTAAATATGAAGAACAAATAGGGGACCCTTCATCACCTTCATGCTCAACTGGTGATGACCTTCTTGGCGTATCTGGCTGGCCAGATGCATACAGGAAACATAAAGTTGGACTTACAGAATCCTTGCAGCAAGCCAAGTCTGGTATGGTGAATAAAGCAGCCCAGCTGTTTCTGTGTATGTGATGGGAGACTCCAGATGGTGGCATTAGTAGGCCCTGGGATACTGCCTGCCTTTCTCTGTATTGCTGTTTGAGTGAACGGGGGAGTGGGGCTTAGAGGTCAGAAGGGTGGAGCAACGCAATGGAACCCCTGGTCTACTTATTTATTTCCTTATTATATTTATGGCCTGCCCTTCCCACAAGCGGGCTCAGGGCGGGTAACAACATAATAGCGATACAATAAATACAATTAAAATATTAAAACAAAATAAGTAAAGGTTTCCCTTGCTCGAAAGCCTGTCAAATCCAACTCTAGGGTTGCGGTGCTCATCTCTGTTTCTAAGCCGAAGAGCCAGCGCTGTCCGAAGACGTTTCCGTGGTCATGTGGCCGGCATGACTAAACACAAAGGCGCACGGAACGCTGTTACCTTCTCACCAAAGTGGTACCTATTTATCTACTTGCAATTTCTTGCTTTCGAACTGCTAGGTTGGCAGGAGCTGGAACCAGAGACGGGAGCTCACTCTGCCTTGCGGCACTCGGGTCTCAAACTGCTGAACTACCGACCTTCCAGTCTGCAGTTCAGCGTCTTAACCACTTGAGCCACCGCAGCCCTTTCATTAAAATTGATGGTCAGAGCAGATTAATGTACCCAGCTATTATTGGATGGAAGACAGAAACCAGAAGGAGGCCATATATGGATGCCTGCCACCTCAATCGAAGGCCTGGTGGAACAGCTCCATCTTTCAGGTCCTGGGGAATTGAAGGAGATCCTGCAGGGCCCTGATTTCAATGGGGAGCATGTTCCACCAGGCAGGGGCCAGGGTGGAAAAAGCTCTGGCCCTGATCGAGGCAAGACTGACGTCTTTCAGGCTAGTAGGGACCACCAGGAGATGTTGATCCATAGAGTGCAATGCTCTCCAGGACATATATGGGAGAAGGCAGTCTCTCAGATATGTCGGTCCCAGGCCATGTAAGGCTTTGAAGGTTATTACGAACACCTTGAAGTAAATCCAGAACTCAACCAGCAACCAATGCAGTTGGCGGAGCACCTGCCAAACGTGAGCCTGCACAGCAGCTGCAACTTCTGGGTCAGCCTCAAGGGCAAGTCTGCATAGAGCACGTTGCAGTAATCAAGCCTGAAAGTGACCACTGCATGGGTCACTGTAGCTAAATCCTGGGGAGGAAGATAGGGTCTCAGCCTAATCTGCCTACGATGGAAAAGGGCAGATCTGGTGACCACTGTTCCCTCTAAGCTGAGTTAGTGTGAGCTAGCTCACACTAACTCAGCTTAGAGGGAACATTGCTGGTGACTGTGGCAACCTAGGCCTCCATAGGATGAGATGCATCCTGTTACTTCCAGGCTTCTCTCCTTCTGGGCCAGCACCAAAGGTGTCCATTCCAGAGTGGGGAGCCTTATACCCACACCCATTCCTCTCTGGCTCACGGCAGGATATGAATCTAAATTAATTAATTAATTCGATGGATTCTGTTGCCGGACTGTTGGGAGGGTCTTTGTTGCCTGGAAGGCCTCTTATCTCTTTAATACCTGTCTGACAAGAGGTGTAATGTGTGTATTGTCCCAGTATTGTCTCTCCGCATTATTGTGGCAAACGTGTGTGTTTCCAAACCCACATCTGCCAACGTTATTTCCAGGAAAGAACTGGTGGGCATAGGAAAAGGAGCTCAAACCCCCTTTTGTGCATGTGCATTCTCCCTTGCAGACAATTCTAATGGCCATTATTTTCAACCAGCTGAGGTTATGTGCTGGGATTGTGTTATAATCCAGTAATAGAAGGCAAAAAACAAGTGTAGTAAACAGACTCACAACTTACACATTGCCAAAATGCTAAAGAACATGTAACAGACAGCAGCGAATACAAAGTAGCCACATAAGAAAAATACAAAATGGAGAACTTGTGTAATAATGCACTACAATAGAAAAATCCACAGAATAATGGAGAACTAATATAATAGTACGACGTTGTGTCCAGATGTTTGATTGTTATTGTTGTTGTTCAGTCACACAGTCGAGTCCAACTCTTCGCGACCCCATGGACCAGATCCCGCCAGGCCCTCCTGTCTTCCGCCGTCCTCTGAAGTTGGCTCAATTTCATGTTCGTTGCATCGATGACACTGTCTAACCATCTCATCCTTTGCCGTCCCCGTCTTCTTTGACCTTCAATCTTTCCCAGCATCAGGGTCTTCTCCAGTGAGTGCTCCCTTCTCATTTGATGGCCAAAGTATTTGAGCTTCAGTTTCATTATCTGGCCTTCCAGGGAACAGTCAGGGTTGATTTCTTTTAGGATTGACTGATTTGATCTTCTTGCAGTCCAAGGGACTCTCAAGAGTCTTCTCCAGCACCATAGTTCAAAAGAATCTATTCTTCGGCGCTCAGCCTTCCTTATAGTCCAACTCTCGCAGCGATACATGACTACTGGGAATACCATTGCTTTGACCATGCGGACTTTTGTTGGCAGGGTGATGTCTCTACTTTTTATCATGCTGTTTAGGTTCGCCATCGCTTTCCTCCCAAGGAGCAGGCATCTTTTAATTTCATGGCTGCTGTCACAGTCTGCGGTGATCTGGGATCCCAGGAACGTGAAGTCTGTCACTACTTCCACGACTTCCCCTTCTATTTGCCAAGGAGTGATGGGGCCAGATGCCATGATCTTAGTTTTTTTGATGTTGAGCTTCAAGACCAATTTTGCGCTCTCCTCTTTTACTCTGAGCAAGAGGCTCTTTAGGTCCTCTTCACTTTCTGCCATTACAACGTCTCAAAGTTCATCCTTCATCAGGGTGTTCCCTTTACGTTGCTGTGGTTTCCATACTTTTACTCACATGCACTGGGAACAATAACAATTCAATACAAGAATGGACATGAATCTCCAATGTGTAGTCAGCTTCAGGCTTCCAACGGGACCAACAGCGTTTTTGCCTTCTATTATTGGTTTATTACACAAAAGTGCTGTGAATGTCACTGAATGTTGGAACTGTGTTAGGCAGAAACAATTAGGTGTGGGGGGGGAGTCCTTTACTGGAGGAATAAGTGGGCAGGAGATGGGTTAAGCATAACTCTTCCTTCTGCTAACATTACCTGGCCCACCCTGTGTATTAGTAGGCTTGCCAACCTCCAGGTGGGCCCCGGAGATCTCCCAGAATTAGAAATGACTTCCAGACTTCAGTTCCCCTGAAGAAAGTGGCTGCTTTGGAGAGTGGACTTTGACATTGTTATACCCCACTGAGATCCCTCTCCTCCCCAAACTCTGTCCTTCCCTGGCACACACACACACACCCAAATATCCAGGAACTTCCCAATCAGGAGTTGGCAACCCCACAAGGGAAGCACAGATTTGGGAATCCTGTTTTCTTCTCTCCAATCTGTAATCCCACCCTGAGTTTTCTGCCTTGTCATGCAGCTGTTAAAAGGCACAAAGTTCTTCGTGGGAAAATGAAGATGGCCGCTCTGACTTGTCTGTTGTGGTGGCAACGAAGGTAAATTCCTAGGTTCTCTTTCTAGGCTAACTCTCAAACAACTGCTGTTTTCACTTTCAGTTGACAGGAAAGAGGAAGCTAAGAATGTCATGTTGGGAAACAGCTGTGTTATGTGCAAACGTGAGGCATACAGCTGTGCCTCATTTCCACCCAAAGCCTTTGTTGCACTTTGAAAGAGGAAGCTAAGAATGTCATGTTGGGAAATTTCCTCAACTCATGTTAGTGAATCAAATAGCCCTAGGATCTCTTGTTCACACACACACGTGTGGTATTATCAGGTTTTTTTAAAAAAGAAGGCATAGAAGGGGAAAAAAATCTTGCTTTTTCCTGATAAATCTGCCTGTGGAAATACAGGAAATAAATTTCCTGTGGCTGTCGTGCCCCCATCCCTCCCCAGTAGCAAGGGGGAACCTGGCAAGCCAACATCAGGTCCAGATTTTTTTTAAAAAGCTCCTCATACACCTCTGTCTACCTGTGTAGCTTCCTGTGTTTGCTATACCAGCGTGACAGAAAAATCCCACTTCTGTGCAACTTTATATCCTCCCCTTTGGGGAGGGCAGGATATAAATCCAAAGAATAAATAAATAAAAATTAAAAAACTTGTGGGGAGGGGAAGGCCTGGCCATTTTGCCTCCCTTTCTCAAAGTCTGTTTGTGTGAAGAGACATTTTAAACTAGCGTTTCTTCAGAAAGGGGATTTCCTGTTTATAACCTCTCTCTGCCCTTCTTTCTCCTCCTTTCTGTCAGTCTCATCCCCTCTCCTGCCTTTCTTCTATGACTTTTCTGGTGCTTCTCCTAAGGGGCCAGGCTCTTGTGGCCTCAGAAAGAAACAGATAATCTCCCATCCACCTCCCCTTCCTTCCAGAGGGCACAACAGGTCTCTATCATCTCTCCCACATCGCCAGGCTTGTAGCTATGATGGTGCTTTTGGGAGCTTAGCCCCCTTTCTTAAAGTCACAGCCTCACAAGAATTTCTCCTGTAAATGCTTTTTTCAATCATTTTAAAAAGGCATGTGCTCCTTTAAGCAGAGTGAGGTGCTGTAGTCGACTAATTTCTGCACTGAACGAGGGGGTTGGATTAGGTGACCTCTAGGATCCCTTCTAACTCTGTCCCAGGAAACTGATCTCCTTTAAGAGAGTTTTTCTGCCTGTTAGCATTCCTGATTATAGAAATCATCACCCCCACCTTCTCAGTTATCAGAATTGTTGCTTAGGCTGGCAAAAGTGATTCACTTGCAGCAGCTGAGAACTGTCATCTAAAGTGGTTGATCAAGGTGGGTAGCCATGTTGGTCTGAAGCAACAGAATGAAGTTAGAGTCCAATGGTACCTTTAAGACCAACAAAGTTTTATTTGAGGCGTGAGCTTTCGTGTGCATGCACACTTCATCTGACAATGTGTGCATGCACACGAAAGCTCACACCTTGAGTAAAACTTTGTTGGTCTTAAAGGTGCCACTGGACTCTAACTTTGATCTAAAGTGGTTGACAGCTTGCAATTTAGAGATCTATCCTGGTAACAGGTTTCTATTGGTTAAATGGTTAAGAACACCGATGTAGAATAGATGGCTTCAGAAGACTCAGGGAGAGAAGAGACAGCCTTGAAGTTCTCTTCAACTTCCATCCTGCTGCTATGTAGTGAGTAGGACGGCCAGCTAGGTTTTTTTGTTTGGTTTGCACTCCTTGACAAACTGTATACATTCTTTCTCCTGGCCCCACTGGTGGACCTCCTGATGGGACTGGTATTTCTGGCCACTGTGACACAGAGTGTTGGACGGGATGGGCCTTTGGCCTGATCCAACATTGGCATCTCTTATGTTCTTATCTATGTGTTGTTTGTCCTTTGTTCTTGTAAATAGTTTTATGTGTTTTTATACAAATTGGAGTGAGTTTACTGGCTAAACCCAGATAAGTATTTCCAGTGCAATGCCTACCATCTAGCAGAAAATTTACCCCCCCTCCCCGTCACAGCCTGCTATTGTCACACTGTGGGGCTAAGATTTGCTGAAGCCTCTATGCTTCAATTTTAAAAGCTTTGATTCCACAGTAGCTGAATCATAATAATCAGAATTCTGGCTTTCCTTTCTGCACTGAGACCTTCGCCCCCCCCCCCCAAAAAAAAATGCCCCACAAGCCACAAAATCCTGGCTACGGGCTTGCATCTAGAGAATACAACCACCGCAAGTTAAACCTCAGCTTTCTGAGTCAGCAAGGAAACTACCTTCCTTTAGTTCTTTTGACACATGTTTCTGATTCTAGTACCAAGATGTACACAAGATTTACCTGAGATATCGGGAAATTCCCACATCTCCACATTCCTCACCATTACTTCGTTGTTGTGGCTTCTGTGCAGTCCCACGCGGGACTGCATGATGTCAGGCCAGCCGCAGAGAAGAGCTTCCAAGCTTTTCTGAAGAAGCTTCCGGGCTCTGGAGTGCTCCCCCTCCCCTCTGTCTATAGAGGACTCTTTTCCCGCCCAAAGGGTCACATGACAGAGGCAGGGCAAGCACTCCTTCCCTCAGTTCCCTTCGCCGCCATGAGGGGGCCTCTGCCTGTTTGGCAGCCCATGGCAGGGAAAGGAGGGAGGGATGTGTCCCTGCACAGAAGACCACTTGAAGAACAATGGTTCCTTCCAGGTAAGGGCATGGAGTGGTGCTTGATGAATGTAGAGGGAATGGACCAAGTCGCTGCCTTGGAAGCTCTTTTCCACAGCTGGCCTGCAATCATGCACTCCTATGTGTGCCCGCACAGGCGGCCACTCGATGAACAGTGGTTACAGGTAAGTGCAACCCCATTTTATTCTTCACCATTTGTTATAGCCTCACCCTCAGGAGCATTGCTCTGTAGGAAATCATTTCCCTTGCCTTCTGTGAGCAGGTGGCACCAAACTGGCACACAAGGGCCAGTTTGGTGTAGTGGCTAGGAGTGCAGACTCTAATCTGGGAGAACCGGGTTTGATTCCCCACTCCCCCACATGCAGCTGCTGGTGTGACCTTGGGTCAGTTACAAAGTTCTTTCCGAGCTGTTCTCTCAGGAGCAGTCCTCGAGAGAGCTCTCTCAGCCCCCACCTACCTCACAGGGTGTCTGTTGTGGGGAGGGGAAGGGAAAGGAGATTGTAAGCCGCTCTGAGACTCCTTTGGGTAGTGAAGGATGGGGTATAAATCCAATCTCCCCTCCCCCTCCTCCTCCTCCTGACAAGGGGGTTGTGAGTAGACCCAAATGGACCTTTCCAACAGGGCTGGTCCCAGGGTTTCTTGCACTCTAGGGTATACCATGAATTTGGTGCCCTCACATTCATCATACAGAAAAATGTCTTAAAGTTTAAAAACAGAGTGAAGAAATTCACTTCTGTCTACTTTGGTGCCCCTTAAAGCCTGGCATTCTTCTAGTTCACCTATATGGGTGGGCTGGCCAGCCCTAATCTACAAACTAGGTGAATGAGCAACAAAATAGCAGATAAGTAAGTACAATTGGGGTGCTGCGGTGGCTCAAGTGGTTAAGACGCTGAACTGCAGGCTGTGGAAGGTCAGTAGTTCAGCAGTTCGAGGCCCGAGTGTGCCGCGTGATAGAGTGAGCTCCCATCTCTAGTTCCAGCTCCTGCCAACCTAGCAGTTCGAAAGCAAGAAATTGCAAGTAGATAAATAGGTACCACTTTGGTGGGAAGATAACAGCATTCTGTGCGCCTTGGTGTTTAGTCATACTGACCACATGACCACGGAAACGTCTTCGGACAGCGCTGGCTCTTCGGCTTTGAAACAGAGATGAGCACCGCAACCCTAGAGTCGGATTCGACTGGCTTTCGAGCAAGGGAACCTTTACCTTTACCTTTAAGCACAAAGCAATGCACTCCTCCAGATGATGACAGTCAGGCCTGATTCAGATATAGACACACATTTAAGGAGCCGCAGGCATCCAGTTAGCTTTCCCATATCAGATCATTAATCTCCTAGTAAGAGGCACACCACAACAACATTTTTCGTTTGTTTGGGGTATACTGTGTGTGTGTTAAATGCCATCAAGTTGCTTCCAATTTATGGCAACCCTGTGAATTACGGTCTTCCAAAATGTCCCATTGTTAACAGTCTTTATTCAGGTCTTGCAGTCTGAGGGCCATGGCTTCCGTTATAGAGTCAATCCATCTCATGTTGGGCCTTCCTCTTTTCCCTCTAACTTCAACTGTTCCTAGCATTGGGGTATACTACACAAGTAAATATTACCAGATACTAGGAATAAGGCCCATTGTGGGAATAAATACAATAAGCTCTAGAAAGCGGCTCTGGGCAAGTGCCCTGGCCTTGGCCGGGGGGGGGGGTGCTGGGAGCCAAGGCATGTTTAGAAGACAGCTGTTGGGAAGGGAATGGGAGAAAGGGAGGAAATGGGGGGGTAGGTTATAAGAGAAGGGGGTAGATTGACAGAGAAGGAATGGTGGGCAAAAGAGATGGGGTAGATTGACAGACCAAGGAAGGGGAGAAAGAGATGGAAGACTGATAGAGGAAGAAGGAAGGAAGCAATTCCCTTTATCTCAACTTCTTCCCTCTTCCTTTCAACTACCCTGGCACCCTTGGCACTCCACTACTCCCCCCACCCCACCCCCGGCATTCACTCCCACCCACCCTCGCTGCCTCCACAACACCTGCCTCAGCGGTAATCGACTGGGTGGGGAGAAGGCAATCTCGGGTGTTGCAGGCGAGCCCTGGGCACAGCCAAAGCCAGAGGCCAGCAGATAACCCATCCAGGGGCCTCCACTCCCGGCAGGACTGTAGCCAGTGTGGGGGCAGCGCAGGCAACACCCCCTATCGATTTTGCTGGGCCCCCACTCCAATCTCCCCCTTTAGTCATGAATGTCGGTGGCTACCTCCTCGTCTCAATCTCCCCCTTCAAACTAACTAAGTATGTATAACTCGGCGGGGAGGGTGGGATACAAATTAAACAAATAAAATAAATAAATAATAAGCAGGTTTTCCCCTCCAAAATGTGTCTCGTGTCTCCTCCTCCTCACTCGCCAGCCCGCAAGAGGCTGAGGACAGTGGAAAAACAAAACAAACCTTCCTTTCTTTCTTAGGTGCCTGCCCAAGAAGCCACTGAGTGGGTGTTGTAGTGCGTCTCCCTTCCTTACTCCCAAGTAAACAGGCTGTGCACACACACACAATTATTAGGGCTAAAGGGGCCAGCTCACCTATTTCCATTTCCATGCACTAAGACCTAGTTTAATTCTAGGTATAAGCTTTTGTGGGTGTGCACACTGAACCAACCTCCAGCTTCTTTACTATGGGTAAGGAATGTACTGGCAGACACAATGGCCTGTTCCTACCAGCTTGTTTTGAACCTGTTTCATTCAGGATGCAGCACCATCTGCAGATGTAAGAAGAATGAAGCACTTCTTCTCCCAGAGGAGTTCCGATAAGGAAAAGGCACTCCAGAAACAACTACAGCCGAACAGGCACCAGACACAGAAGTTCCTGTGGGGAGACTGAAAGAAGCCAAGATGTTTGGGGGTGGTGCCTGAGGAGGGAGGGAACTCAGCAAGGATCTAATATTATCAATTCTTTTCTCCAAAGCTGCCATTTACTCTAGGGGAAACTGATCTTTATAGGAGAGTGGTCAGCTACTACTAGGGAAATTCCCAGTGATTCATGGATGAGGCCTGGGAAAAGGCAGTTTGGGGAAGGGATGGGAGCCACGTAGAGCTCCATTTTCTCCAGAGGAACTGATCTCTGTAGTCTTGAGATCAGTTGTAATCCTAGAAAATCTCCCCCCCCCCCACGAGGTTGGGAGTCTGTACAGTATACATTTGTATAGGGTTGCCAAGTGTATCTTCGCCGGGAGCGGGGGGCTCCCAGCCGGTGTCTTGTGCGCGCGTGCGGCACGCGCATCACCTGGAAGTGACGGGAGGACGCCAGGCACGCTGGGGGCGGGGCCATAGTATTCCCTGCTATGGCCGTGGCCCTGCCCCCAGTGTGCCCGGCGTGCCTACGTCACTTCCTGGTGACGCGCACGCAGGGGTGGGGTTCCCCCCGGGGCCCGATTCCGCGGCGTCGGAAATCCGGCCTCCAAAGTGGCGGTTTACCCGCCCCCACTTGGCAGCCCTACATTTGTACCACCAAGGATATGCTCTAAGGCCCTGCTTTGGGTGTCCTCGCCTTCTGTGATCAGGAGCTGGAGACAACATTCAGGATTTTCCCCCTTCCCTTTCCCCCCAACCCCTTTCAATTCCAAAGCTGCTTCCCTTTTAACACTGGCTGATTACTTACCCTGCTAATGCCCCATGGCCTCTTGGGACTCCCAACTTGGGAGTTGTAGTTCTTTTTTTTAAAATTAAATTTTTTTATTGAAGTTGAAGATGTTATACATATGACATAGTAAGCATGAATAACTTCATTTTTGACATTGTAATACAAAGCATGAAGAGTAACAAATATATTACCACAATAACTAGAAACAAGGTAAATATCCACTAAAGTCAAACAGTTTACAAATAATATAAATCTTTCAGAAAATATGAGTGTACCTTGGAGTAATTAGAAAAGGTTGAAGTTAGAAGTGAGTCAAAATAATACGCTTATATACTTTAGCGTCTCACTTAATTAACATATTCAGTTTTAAATATTGCGAAGTATCAAATTGAGCTGACTGATTTAGCTTGCCTTCTTACGACCTTCAGAACCATTTAATATAATCTTTCCATGGGGGTGGTATGAATTGTTCTTTTTCTAAAAAGTTGAGGATTGGGAACCACTTTGCACTGAATTTTTTGTCTTGTATTCCTGTTTTAGCAGTGGCACATTTTCCAGTGATACTTTCCATTATGTACTGATCCCAGAGTTTCTGGAACCATGTCTGTGTGGTGGGTGGGTGTGAATTTTTCCAATACGAGGCTATTGAAGTTCTTGCTGCATAGAGCATTGTTTTAAGTATACTTTCTTAGCTATAAGGCAGGGCTGTCTCAAGTCATTCTGCTGCCCCAAGTGGGTAGTATGGGAGGACAGCTTCATGGTTCCTTCCACCCCTGACTTATGTTGATTTGGGGTTATGCAGTGGCAGCTAAGGTAGAAAACCACCTCCTCCTATGCCATGTCTTCTGGGTTCCATGGGTCTGGAAAGCGGTTCCATAGCCAGGTACAGGGTTGCCAACTCAGGGTTGGGAAATACCTGTAGGTCTGAGGGGTAGAGCCTGGGGAGGACAGGGTTTGGGTTGTGGAGGGACCTCAGCAGGGTATAATGCCATAGAGTCCATTGCCCAAAGCAGCCATTCTCTCCAGGAGAACTGATCTTGGAGATGTCCAGGTGCTGCCTGGAGGCTGGCAATACTAAGGGGAGGGCCAGACCTTTTTTAATTTTTATTAACATTTTTTATATTACACAAACACACACACAAAAACAATACAGTCCATAACAACTAACAATAAACCTTAACAATATAAACTAGGTGGTTATTTCAACACAATATTATTTGTCATTAGTTATCACAGCTTCCTGTGAAAGTTTAACCAAGAATATGTATAATTAACGGTTAAATCTCTTCCTATAGTCTAAGTAAACATTACAAACAGGTAAGTATTTCCTTGTATTTAACAGGCATATGACATAAAGGTGATGGGTGTGTATTGTGATTATAATCCAGAAACGGTGAGGGGATTTTTTTTCCCCACCATAGAGAACAATGGAGGGAATAGGCCGTCAGCGCCTATGGCGGAAGAGCCACACTCAAGGGGCCAAAGAGCCGCAGTTTGCCTACCACCAACTTATCCCCATGTCAGAAAAAAACTTTGTTACCTGCATTTCAGTGTGTCAGGCTGTTATCCCAGGAGCATCAGCACTGCAGTCAAGAGTTGTCAGCTCTTGGAAGTGAAGTGCAAACACTGTTCTGCCAGCCATGTGTAGACTCCTGCATCTTGGCTTAAGAGAGGCAGCCGCTTGTCATGGGGGGGTGAGAAAAAGTGTGCTTGCTAAAATGCAGCCACACACAGCATTTAAAGGTATGCCATTACCCTTATTTCCCCTGCTTGCTGGAAAGCACCATCAAGTCACAGCTGAATTATAGCAAACCCCATATGGGTTTTCAAGGCAAGAGACATTCAGAAATGGTTGTCATTGCCTGCCTCTTGTGTAGCAAGGCCTGGACTTCCTCGATGGTCTCCCATCCAAGAACTAACCAGGGCCAACCCCGATGGGTTTCGGAATCTGTTGAGATCAAGCTAGCCTGGACCATCCGGGCCAGTATCCAGGTTATCTTCCAGTACATAAGAAATAATGACTTTGAAGTCAGCCATATATATGCGTGAGAATTGGTCAGTCTTGATGTAAATGGGAAGCTTCATGCCAGTCTCAAAGGGGTCCCCCCCCCCGTTATACCAGCGATTTGCTCATGTTCAGCTTTAAGGAGCCAATTTCCCCATGCCTTGCCTGCCAAAGAACCTGTGAGGGTTACAAAGGGTAAGATTCAGCATGTTTTGGTATGCACATTCACTTTGCACAGAATAATGACTGGCAAGCTAGGTCACTCAGATTAGGGGCATGGAATGGGGGAGCGGTAAACCAACGGGAAAGCCAGATCTCCCTCCATGATATTGCACCATATTGTCATGTACTATTATATATTAAGGACTACATTATATGTTAAGTGCTTGAGTAGGCCAATTTCCCCCCTTTCTCTTTTTTGTCTCTCCACCTTTAACTTACTCTGAACTGTACTCAGCCCTCCTCAATCCGTTTTGGGGGGTTTTCTTCTTCTTCCTCCCAGGGAATCCCCCTGAATATGCAGAAAAACCGACCTTATTTGTAGATGGTCCCTTTTCACTGCAGGCACTCAGCGACTGGAGGAAATTGTAATGGCTTTGCATTAGCTGAGCACAGTCCCTCTTTCCCCCAAAGGCTGCACATTGAAGGAGGCAGGTGGTCTGCTGTAATCAGTGATTTTAAAAAGATGTCCCGTTTAATTGGGCAGCAGATTTTCTTACAAATCTGTGAGGGGGGGGCTTTCTCAGAAGAGGCACCTCCCATCCTTTGTGGCACAGGAGGGGAATACCTCTTCTGAAAGAGTTCTTGCTGCGAAACATGCATGCATGTTTGTCCCCCCACACACACCATGCAGTTCTGTTCTTCTGAAATTCATGTGCAGAATTAACCGTATGAGTAGTCATAATCTCGCATTTATTTATTTATTTTGTTAAACTGATATCCTGCCCTATCCCACAAGGGGGCTCAGTGGGGCTCACAACATATAAAAGATAAAAGCAATAAACATAAAATTAAAGCCTAATTTAAAAAAAAACAGAAGAAAATGGCAAGGAAAACATTTTTGCAGTTAAGAACATAAAAACATTTGAAGAGCCGTGCTGGATCAGCCCGGTGGTCCAGTTGAGTGATTGTGCCACTAAGAACATAAAAACATTTGAAGAGCCGTGCTGGATCAGCCTGGTGGTCCAGTTGAGTGATTGTGCCACTAGTGTGGGCAAAGGGGTCTTTTCACAACAGTTCTGTTGCTGTTACTGATGATCTCAAGAAGAGCCCCAAGAAACCAGGGCTCTTGGGCAGGATTGCCAACCTCCAGGTGGTGGCTGGATATCTCCTGGGATGACAACTGATCTTCTCCAAGCAACAGAACTCAGTTCCCCTGGAGGAAACGGCTGCTTTGGAAAGTGGACTCCCTTATACCCCACTGAAGAAAAATCCAGGTGAGCAGCGTGTTGGTCTGAAGCGGCAGAACAAAGTTTGAGTCCAGTGGTACCTTTAAGACCAACAAAGTTTTATTCAAAGTGTTGTGTCCACGGACCGCCACCGGAGGTGCACACGCCATGCTTCAGCCCAGGAGAACAATGGGACTAGGGTACAAGTCTCGCCACTGGGAGAAACCAATGGGACCAAGGCGGGATAGTATAACCCGCCAATGGGACCTGGGGGTGGTCCCCTGGTAATGTATATAGTTGGCCGGCCGGCCATTTTCTCTCTCTCTTGTGTATCCAATAAAGCGTGCTATGCATTCTAAGGTCGTATGTCGTTGGTTCATGTGGCTGCCCACTACACAATAGTGGCGACGAGGATGGGATGTCGGCCGCCCTGAACAATGACCTGGAGGACCGAGCTGAGCACCCCAGCCGCTGTCGTCTCGGAGCGCCGATTGTACGGCACCTCGCTCCGGCACCATCGCACTCGGCTCTCCTCACCCTGCCCGCCGGAGCCGCGCCGCCACCGCTCACCAGGCCTG
>NW_015169280.1:238703-242788 GCF_001447785.1 Gekko japonicus
TCCTCTTGGGAATCCACCCGCACCCCGTGGTCTCGGCTCCACATAGACTTCGCCGGACCATTCCATGGACTGTTGTTTTTGGTGACGGTGGATTCCTACACCAAGTGGTTGGAGATCAGCCCCGTCTCCGCTACTTCTACCAAGGCAACCATCCGCGCCCTCCGGAGGATGTTCGCAACCCACGGCCTGCCGGACACCATCGTCTCGGACAACGGCACGGCCTTCACGTCCGAAGAGTTCCAGCAATTCCTCAACGGCAACCTGATTCGACACATCAGGGCGGCACCCTTCCACCCAGCAACCAACGGCCAAGCGGAGCGCATGGTCCGGACCGCGAAGGAGGCCCTCAGCCGCCTAACTGAAGGAGAATGGGAGTTCCGCATCGCCAAGTTCCTCTTGGCGCAACGGACGACGCCCAACCCGGTGAGCGGCCGATGCCCAGCCGAGCTCTTGATGGGCCGGAGGCCAACGATCCTGCTGGACCGCCTACACCCCGATCGGGCCCCAAGCCAGCGGAACCCCACCGAGCAAAGGGAAGTGCCGCGCGGATTCTTCCCCGAGGAACCCGTCTTTGCTCGGAACTTCGCCAGAGGGCCGGAGTGGCTCGCCGGCCCGGCACGCCACACCGGGCACCGTCATGTACGAGGTGTCCACGGAGTGCGGCCAGGTCCTCCGGAGGCACATCGACCAGCTCAGGCGATGGATGCTTCCCGAACACGAGGCAGCGGGAGCACCAGGGCAGCAGACGGTGCAAGAGGAGGGACCGGTCGGGACCCCCGAGGGAACCTTGGCCGCACCAGACGACATGCCTCGGGACAGCCAGCCCCCGGCCGCTGCAGACGGGCCCCCGGAAACCGAGACAGCGACCGCAGAGGCTCCAGCACCACCTCCGGCTCCAGCCGCCAGAGGTCGGGCCCCAGGGGGCCCCAGAGCAGGCCCCCAGACGATCCACGAGGGTACGACGGTCCCCATCGTACCTTAAAGACTATGTCTCATAGGGGAGGTTCCGGACTATGGGGGGAGGGATGTTGTGTCCACTGACCGCCACCGGAGGTCGGTGCACACGCCATGCTTCAGCCCAGGAGAACAATGGGACTAGGGTACAAGTCTCGCCACTGGGAGAAACCAATGGGACCAAGGCGGGATAGTATACCCCGCCAATGGGACCTGGGGGTGGTCCCCTGGTAATGTATATAGTTGGCCGGCCGGCCATTTTCTCTCTCTCTTGTTGTGTATCCAATAAAGCGTGCTATGCATTCTAAGGTCGTATGTGGTTGGTTCATGTGGCTGCCCACTACACAATACAAAGTGTAAGCTTTCCTGGGCAAAGCAGACTTCTTCAGACAAATTTCCTACTTGTTGGTCTTCAAGGCGCCACTGGATTCAAACTTTGGAATACCTCACTGGAGTTCCTCCCCTCCCCCAACGCTATCCTCCCTACACTCCCCACCCCCCCAAAAAAAATCTCCAGGAATTTCCCAGCCCGATCCTGTCGAGCCTACCGGGACCATCGAGCCTTTGACTAAGAGGGACACCGCAGCGGAAACTAGGCGGGGCGTCTCGCCTCAGCCCACCCCCCCGCCGCGACCAGGCAGGCGCCTATAAGCGGGGAAGGCAGAGAGGGCGGCGAAGGAGCGAGAAGGAAGTGAAGTCAGGGCGTTGTGGGCAAATCGGCGGCGGGCGGCAGAAGCGAAAAGGGGGCTGGGAGCGGCGTGTTGCGGGCCCGGTTCGCGGGTGGGTAAGTGTCCCCCGGCAGCGCCTTTTTTGTCCCCGGTTCTCCGCGCGATCCTTTGCAACAGGTTTCTGCTCCGCGGCGCGCGTCTGTCTGCCTGACCAGCTTTGCGAGCAGCCGATGGGGCTGTGCTCGTTGCGCCCTCGGCAGAGAACAAAAGTTGTTTTCGTCGCTTGGCGCTGCAAACTGTCGCAAAAAGGGGGGAAACACACACATCCTTTTTACAAAGTCGACCCGAGAATAGGACGCAAAGCTGTCGAGCAGGACAGAGCTCTGCGGCAATGCGGGGGAAACAACAGTAATACCCGGGGCGTCACGTCCCAGCCGCGGGCACCGATCCGCCGCGCCGTAAACAGGAGAACTTGTCTCGGGGCACCGAAGCGGTTTCTAGGCTGTCGCCACCCTCGGCAGAGTCCCTGCGCGCTCAGCCCGTCGTTGCAGAGAATCGCCCCCTGCGCCGCTGGGGCAGCTTAAACCCTCCCGCGTTGAGACCCAGGGTGAACTTTGGTGTCATTATTAGACTGGTAATGGAAATGCGGTCGGAACCGGGAGGCGTCGGCGGCGGCGGCGGCGGCGGGACTTCCCTCCTGCTGTTCCAGACCGGTGTAATTCGTGCTTAAACACATAGGAAAGAGCGGGAAAGAAGGTTCCCTCCTCTGCGCGGCCCTCTCATAATTCACAGGTAGTTTGGTCCTATTGTAGCTATGGAGGGGGGCAGTAACTAGGGTTGCCAACCTCTGGGGGGAGCCCCCTGGAGATCTCCCGGAATCATAACTCCTTTCCTGACTACGGAGATCAAAAAACCCTGGAGAAAATGGCTGCTTTTGACGGTGGGCTCTGTCGTGTTGTACAGTAAGATCAAGATGGGTAGCCGTGTTTGTCTGTAGCGGTAGAAAAGAGCAAGAGTCCAGGAGCATCTTAAAGGCGAGCAAAATCTGTGGCAGAGCAGGAGCTTCCGCGAGTCACTGCCCCCTTCTCCAGATACAGCACGGTGCTGAGGCGTCTGTCGTCCCCCACCCCCTTCCCAGACCCTGCCCTCCGCAGGCCCCACTCCCCAAATCTCCAGGAATTTCACATCCCGGAGCTGTGGAGGCTCCCGTGGCTGAAACGCGGGGCTGAATGACTGGCCGACTTGGGCACAGAAGGGGTGCCTGGCAGCAGAGGGGACTTTCCCGCCTTCCTCCGAGGGTTGTGCGTGGCCTGTGTGACCCCAGGCCCCGGCGTGTGCGGCAGGCCTCGGTGGGGAGCGAGCAGCCGGCGACCCAGTTTAGAAATCCCCCCTCGTTTGCATCATGTCTCCAGGGATGGCCCTTTGCTATTCAGGGCGGCCAGGTGGCCTCTGCCGGGAGGGCGGTGCTTCCGGCCGGTCAGTGGCGGTGACAGCTCGCTCGCTCGCTTGCCGAGGGGCCGCCATGGCTAGCTGCAGGGGGGAAGGAGGGCTGCTCCGGCAAACCAGGCTGCTTGCTTGCTTGCGGGAGAATGAAGGAGGGTGAGACGGAGACCCCGAGGGAGGGAGGGAGGGAGGGAGAGCAGCCGGGCCTGGGGGAGTTCCACATCAACACAGTTAGCAACCGGATAGCAGACAGAGCTGTCGTGAACTGGGGGTTTGTTGCGATTTCAGGGATTGTGTGCACATGCACGGCTGTGAATGTAAATTAGCATGCCTCACAGGGCTATTTTTGGGCAGGAACGCAAAGGAACGGAGTTCCGGCTGGTTTCAGAGTTGGCCACACCCACTATAGTCAAAACCTCTGTGTGCACAGCTACAGAGGGAAGGCCTGGAGAGCGACCCCCCCCCACTGGCAACTCCAAGTGGGCAGGCCAGGGGGGGCCCTGGAAGGATTGGGGAGGCATTTAAATGCCTCCCATGCCTTCCCTGCCCTGTCTAAGGGCCAGCTTGCCCAGGCAAGACAAGGGAAGACATGGGGGTGTGGCCTAATATGCTAATGGGCTGTGCTATAATGGGCTGTGCTATCAGGGGTGTGGCCTGATATGCTAATGAGTTTCTGCTGTTGGGTGTGGCTTATTATGCTACTGAGTTCGTGCTGGGCTTTTTCTACAAAAAAAGCCCTAGAGCATGTGCAAATCCTGCCACTCCTCTCCCCCTTTTTTGGGTTGTCTGGAGGGGGCAGAACTAGAGTGGACATGCAGTGTTCCCTCTAAGCTAAGCTGAGCTAGTGTGAGCTAGTTCACAGTTTTTTAGCCTCCAGCTCACACATTTTTTTCTTCGCTCAGGAAGGATGGCTCCAGAGCAAATTAAGTTATACAACTGTAATGACAGTAGGTCACAACTTTAATGACAGTAGCTCACAAAGTCAAATTTTTTGCGCACAAGACTCCACAGCTTAGAGCG
>NW_015169280.1:243702-247162 GCF_001447785.1 Gekko japonicus
GGTATAGATAGGGACTCTGGGGCAAGTGATGCTCTGTCTTCTTGGTGCCTGGGGGGGGGCCAACAGTGGGAGGGCTTCTAATGTCCTGGCCCCACTGGTGGACCTCCTGATGGCACCTGGTATTTCTGGCCATTGTGTGACACAGAGTGTTGGACTGGATGGGCCTTTGGCCTGATCCAACATTGGCGTCTCTTATGTTCTTATGTAAATTCCCCTCCTATTTAAGCGGTGAGAATTGCTACTAACTAGGAATATTCTTAACCTTCCAACCCAAAAAGAGAACATTCTCATCAGGTTTTTTTAAAAAAACCAAAAGCAGATGGACACACAAAAAAGAGGATGTGTCCTCTAAAAAGAGGACAGGTGGTGATCCTAGCGTGATACGCTTCTGTCCTCCCTTTGCAGGCATTTAGTGGCCTGACTAGCCCCTCCCCCATCTGCACACACCAAAAGATTCCCTTGTTGGGGTTTACCGGTGAGATAATCTTGTTGTGATGGGTGAAGGGGTCAGAGCAAGGGAAACTGATTGTTTCTTAATGGCCACACCAAAGCCAGACAGAGGGAACAGGAGTCTTCTCATTGAAGGCTGCAATACGTCTTCTGCCCCCAAATGGATACATGGAGTTCCAGGCTCCAGGTGGAAAACCCAGAGAGAAGGAATCCTAAACAGCAGTGGCATAAAAGCTTTTATTAGGACTTCAGTAAAATGGCTCAACTTAATGAGCAAGCACAAAAATCTCATGCAGTCACGTTAGAATTAGCAGTATATATAGAGAGAGGAGGAGGAGATTGGATTTATACCCTGCGCACATTAGGGATAGCAGTGTGTGTGTGTGTGTGTGTGTGTAGGATATTGGATTTACACCCCGCCCTTCACTACCCAAAGGAGTCTCAGAGCAGCTTACAAACTCCTTTCCCCTCCCCTCCCCACAACAGACACCCTGTGAAGTAGGTGGGGCTGAGAGAGCGCTGACGGAAACTGCTCTTTTTTCAAGAACAGCTGTGCCAGAACTATGGCTTGCCTAAGGTCATCTAGCAGGTGCAAGTGGAGGAGTGGGGAATCAAACCCAGTTGTCCCAGATTAGAGTCCGCACACTTAACCACTACACCAAAGTAACCACTACACCGAACTAGAGAGAGAGAGAGAGAGAGTTTTATTTAGTATCTAGCTTAATTGTTCTCCCCACAGAGGGCTCAAAGCAGTTTTCGTCTTTGTTCTCACCTCTTAAGAATACAAGAAGAGCCCTGCTGGCTCAGACCAGTGGTCCATCTGGCCCAGCATCCTGTCTCACACAGTGGCCAGCTAGTTCCTCTGGAAGGCCAACAACAGGGCATGGAGGCCGAGGCCTTCCCCTGGTATTGCCTCCTGGCTCTGTGATTCAGAGGTTTTGTGCCTCTAAATGTGGAGGTTCCCCTCAGTCACCATGGCTAGTAGCCACTGATAAATTTATCCCCCATGGATCTATCTAATCTCCCTTTAAAGCTGCTTATTCCTGTGACCATTACTACATCTCCTGGCAGCAGAGTCCACATTTTAATCACTCTCTGTGTGTCCGTCCTGAACCTACTGCCCATCAGCTTCATTGGATGCCCTCAAGTTCTAGTATTTTGGGAGAGGGAGAAAAATTTCTCTTTGTCAGTTCTCTCCACCCCATGCATAATTTTATAAACCCCTATCATGTCCCTCCCTTAAGTTGTCTTTTTTCTAAACTGAAAAGTCCTAGACTCTTCAGCCTTTCCTCATAGGCTCCAACCCCCTAATCATCTCGGCTGCCCTCCTCTGTACTTTTTCCAGCTCTGCAGTGTCCTTTTGGAGAACTGTACACAGTATCCCAAATGAGGTCACAGCATAGATCTCTAGAGGGGCATTTACAATATTGCCTGTTTTATTCTCAGTCTCTTTCCTAATAATCCCTAACGTAGAGTTTTGCCTTTTTAACCACTGCAGCACACTGAGGTGACAGTTTCATTGAGCTATCCACTACGACCTCAAGATCTTTTTCCCCTCTCAGTCTTAGCAAGTTTCTATACTTGAAGTTGGGATTTTTTGTCCCAGTGTGCACCACCTTAACACTTACGGTACCTTAAGAAGGGACCCCTTCCTGGGGCGATGAACTGATATCCTGTCATACTGAGGATACCCCTGGGGGCTGGGGGGAGGTGGGCTTTTGGTAGTAGGCAGTGTTCCTTCTAAGTTGAGTTAGTGTGAGGTAAAGGTAAAGGTTCCTTTGCTCGAAAGCCAGTCGAATCCGACTCTAGGGTTGCAGTGCTCATCTCCGTTTCAAAGCCGAAGAGCCAGCGCTGTCCGAAGACGTTTCCGTGGTCATGTGGCCGGCATGACTAAACACCAAGGCGCACGGAACGCTGTAGCTCACAGTTTTTTAGCCTCCAGTTCACACGTTTTTGTCTTAGCTCAGGAAGGATGGCTCCAGAGCAAGCTAAGTTATGCAGTAGCCCACTCACCTGCTCACAACTTTAATGCCAGTCGCTCACAAAGTAGAATTTTTGCTCACAGGACTCCATAGCTTAGAGGGAGCATTGGTAGTGGGTGATTCAATCATTAGGAATAGAGAGAGTGGGGTTCTGTGACAGGCGTTCTGACTGCAAGGTGACTTGAGGTCAGGCACTGGAATGAATGGAACAAGCCAGAGGGCTTGAGAAGGGAATAATGTGGCAGTTCCAGGATTGAGAGAATGGCCATATTCTTACCACTTAGTGCTTTTTCTCTCTCCAAAAGTGCTAGTACTCATACATACGATTGCGCCAATTGCTGCCAGTCCCCCCTCAAGACTTGGGAGTCAGTACTGTCACCCAAAAGAGCCCTGTGGTTCTTGCGGGTGCCATAGTAGTACCCGCTGATACCTTTCCAGGCCCCTGCCTGGGAAATGGGTGGAGCCAGGTGGGGCTTTTGCCCAGGATGGCTTCTAATTGGCCACTGGAGATCTGATAGATTTTTTAAACTGTTCTTTCGGTGGCAGCTGCCGCCGCTCCACAAGAATCTTCAATGTGTGAGTGGAGGTAAGCTGTGGCAGCCATTTTGTGGTAGGCTCCACCTCCTGTGGCAATCATTTTGGGGCTGCGCTCACCATGCTGAGTCAGAATTCCAAATGTGCCTCCAGGCTCGGAAGAAGAGAAGAGAAGCGATTGGATTTATACCCCGCCCTTCACTACCCAAAGGTGTTTCAGAGCGGCTTACAAACTCCTTTCCCCTCCCCACAACAGACACCCTGTGAGGTAGGTGGGGCTGAGAGAACTCTTGACATGAACTGCTCTTTTTCAAGAACAGCTGTGCCAGAGTTATGGCTTGCCCAAGGTCATCCAGCCTGAGGTGCAAGTGGAGGAGTGGGGAATCAAACCCGGTTCTCCCAGATTAGAGTCCTCGCACTTAACCACTACACCAAACTGGCTCTCAGAAAGGCTGAGGACTGCTGTTCTAGACGTTCCAGAGAGTTCATACCTG
>NW_015169281.1:0-2977 GCF_001447785.1 Gekko japonicus
GGATAATAACAGGCAATCAGTGAACAGATTACAAGATATGATAACGTTTGAAGCTAAAAGCAAAGATTTCTGGTAAGACGAAAGAATGCAGCTGGGCTGGGATTGTAGAAAGGGGAAAAAACCGAATCAGTGCATGTGAACATATCTGTTGTTTAAGGCAACAGGACCATCAGTGTGGGAAAGACTTTATCCCTAATGCAAGTCACCTCCTGAGCTGAACTACAACACTGCATCTTGGCTCCTTATCTTCCATTCAAAATTATCCCCCCACAGTGGTACTTATGGTGGAAAGGCAGCTGAGGAGGGTGTTTTTTGAGTGGAGGAAGAGCCAGAGGGTTAAGCAATCCCTCTTTTTTCCCCCTCCACTAAAACTTGCAGACCAACCCCTCCCCCTCAAACGGATTTTGATTTTTCGATTAAAAAAATGGGTCCAAGATACATGCTTGTCCAGAAAAGCCTGGTATTTGTACATTCCAACTCAAAGCCTAACCTGTGAGGCTAAATGATGACCAGGATGCTTTTCGGTCATGCAAAAAGCCTGCTCATCACCTCAGTATTGCATCCTTTAGGAAATTTCTCAGTAAACTGCCTCCCTTGAGGGCCACTGGCAAATGCTCCCTCTAAGCTGTAGAGTCTTGTGAGCAAAAATTCTACTTTGTGAGCTACTGGCATTAAAGTTGTGAGTGAGCGATTTGGCTACTGCATAAATTAGTTTGCTCTGGAGCTATCCTTCCTGAGCTAAGACAAAAAAGTGTGAGCCAGAGGCTAAGGAACTGTGAGCTAGCTCGCACTAACTCAGCTTAGAGGAAACACTGCGCCCAATGCAAGCAGAGGCCACCACAACCACTCAGCTAGTGCCTTGGAAGCTACTTGGCTCAGACCTTGCATCAGTCTGGTCACTGGTGTCAGCTCACCAAATCATTGCAAGAGGAGAGAATGGGTGAGTGAATGCCCATTGTTTGCTCCACTAAGCTTATAGCCCCACAGGGATGGCTCAGTTTGGCTTGCCAGGCCCAATTGCATTTCCCACTCTTCTCCTGGCATCCATAGCAACTATGGAAAGAGCCCCTTAGCTCTATGAGTAGATGCAGGCTGGGGGGGGGGGCACTCCCATGTTGCCTGATGCCTCACTAGTTCACATTGTAACCTACAATGCAGCTGTAAAGGCCAATGAGATAAGAGTGTAAAAACACCCTGCCCCCTGAAAAGTAACCAAGAAACAGTATTTTGTGAGCCAGCTGTACCTTCCTTAGGACCAGGTGTTTGGTGTGTGGCTCTGGCCAGAGTGGCTGTCTCTGCACTACCCAGAGTAGTGACAATTCCAAGGGGTTGTTCAGCCCTGACAGAAATATTGCCAAGTAGGTAGTGTTTTGACCTGTGGGATGACACTGTTGTGACCAGGGCCAGAGCATTAGCTAGACTCTCAGCTGGCACTGGCACCACATTCAGCAACTCAACAGCTGAGAATCCCAGCATGACTCAGTATGTTTACAATGCGCTGTGTTGTATAGCACAGAACCCAATGCATGTCTCACATTCAGAAGCTTAGTTATCATTCCAAAGATCTGGATCTGTGAGGGAGGGCAGGGACACAGCTGCACCATCAGGAGGGATGAGTTGAATGGCAGGGGAAGAGAAAAAGCAAGGGGAATTCCCATCAGACTCCTGGCTGAGGAAGGGCAGGGATGTGAGGGCCCTTCACAGAAGAGTCAGATGCACTGTGTGCCATCCCAAAAAGAGTGTAAGAGATCTTACTATATGCTAAGTTGGGCCTAGTTATCTCTTTCCAAACTTCCTTTGTGCCTGTTAGTGGATGAGTCAGGTTGCATGTATAGATGTATAACTAGAATACCAAAGAACCATTGTGCGAGTACTTTTTGGCCTCCTTCAAAATTCTTCAGGTGTTGGACCTCCACATTAGTTTCATATTTTGATTTAGGTAAAAATCCCTGGAAATCACTTCAGGCTTGTTGGAACTGTTCTTGCTCACCCAGAGAGGAACAAAGTTCTTTCAAATTTTATTTTAGGTTAAATTTTTGTGACAATTTTGATGTGTGCTCTTCAAAGCCTGGTAAATCTTATAATCTTTAGCCCATCATTCCTGGCAGCCAGTCCGGTCTAGGTTAATTTCCTCTGATCGCTGCACTACCAATACTTCTGCCACCATGTACCTGTCCAGCACTGCCACCCTCCACTGGAATATATAGTATTATTTTCTTGCTCATCATATTTACCCTAGCACAGACTGCACTTCCCTCAGGCAGCTGTGAATAATGTCTTTCTTTTCTTTTTTTTATCAAATAATTTTAATTTTATTTATAACATCTCCCTTATAAATAAAAGCCGAATGGTGGTGGCACTTCTCTAGAACATTCCACACGCTCCAAAATCAGTTCGCTCTCTGATCTGTCATTCAGAGGGTCTCCCTATCCACTGGCTGCTTTGCCTGAGTCCTGCCTCCAACATTCTAAACAGTTTGCTGTTCCTCTCCCCCCCATAGCCAATCAGAACACAGAGGTTATTTGCATATGCAGCCTCATTGGCCTTTGCCTCGGAACACAGAGGTCATTTGCATGTGCAACTTGACTGGCTTTTGCCTCTAACATTCTAAACAGTTTGCTGTTCTGAGGTAAAATGTGTCCAATCTCCAGGTGAGGGTTGGAGATCACTCAGAATTACAACTGCTTTCCAGATGGCAGAGATCAGTTCCCCTGGAGAAAATGGTGGGCTCTGTATCCTTATATGCTGCTGAGGTGGCCCCCATATGACAGCCAATGTGACGTAGCAGTCAGGGCTTCAGAGCACGGGAGAGGCTGCAGGTGTGTGGGGGGTAGAAAGCTGAAGAGTGAGGGGGAAATAAAGGTAGATTGATGATTGACTGGGAAGGAGATAGCGTTGCCAACTCCAGGTGGGAAATTCCTGGCGATGTGAGGGATGGAGCCTGGAGAGGGTGAGGTTTCAGGAGGCGTGGGACCTC
>NW_015169281.1:4840-12942 GCF_001447785.1 Gekko japonicus
TATTTATAACATTTAACATACAACAAAACAAATAACCATTACATTAACACAACTAGGCACACTTAGATATGTAATTGGTCGCTTTAAACATCACTCAGGTTACTCCCTGTGAGGGGGTTTGAGCGGGGTAGCAAGTCGAAAGTTAAATAAATAAATAAATAAAAAAATAAATAGAAAATTTCCTAACTTTGACCAGCATTGCATAAATCGTGGATGTATTTTCTGATACATAGTCCAAAAAAGGAAAGCAGCGCTCCAGAAAGTAGTTCATCATGTTTGAAGAAAGAGCAGCAGTTATTTGTGAAGCAAATTTGTCTGCTATTAGTAAGTCCCAACATTTAATAATGTCTTTCTTTAAAACATTTTAGCCCTGCTTTTCCACAGTCACTCAGAGCAACTTAAAACCTCATTAAAAATATAACAAACCAGTACAATAAAATCTCTGACAAGGGAGATACAATCTAAGAACACTAGAAAATTGAGTCCTCCGCTCCAGTCAAAAGTCTTGCAAAAGAAATCCACTTTACACGTAGCATCCTAGCCCACCCCCACCCCCCACGGTTAGATCCTAGAGCCGGGGTCTCAGTGATAGGGATGGGCACAAACCCAAAAAAAATGTGGTTCAGTTCTTGGATCATGGCATACCCATTTTGTGAACCAAGTCAAACTTTAAGCCTCCTCATGAATTTTCCTGGGTTCACCTTCTTTGGGGGGGCATAACTCAGACCCTGTACATCCAGTCCTCATCGGACTTGGAGGGCATGCAGCGGAACATCCAGGGGAGGACCCCTGTGAGTTTGGTGTCTATAGCTTGCACAGAATCAGTTCTCTACACTCCTGAACCTCCAGAACCTCCGGAACCTGTGGCTGTCAAAATGACCAAGGTTCAGGAGTGTATAGAACAGATCCTGTGCAAGCTAGAGACATCAAAAGTCACAGGGGACCTCCCCTGGATGCTCCTCTACATGCCCCCCAAGTTGTTGCTTTGACGTTCTGTAAACATTTTGGTTGAGTGGGGACAGTTTGTCTAGAAATGTCTCCGCTCATGAACTGGCACAAACCTCCACAAACAGCCTGAATGTGGAGAGTTCATGCCAATTGACCTGCCACGAAATTGACTCCATGAAGCACAAACCGGCCAAACTTCATCACGAGCCGGTTCGTGCCCATCCTTATTCAGTGACTTGTAAAAGGTTCTGTGGAGAGTTCATGCCAATTGACCTGCCACGAAATTGACTCCATGAAGCACAAACCGGCCAAAAATCATCATGAGCCGGTTCGTGCCCATCCTTATTCAGTGACTTGTAAAAGCTTCACATGAGCAGAAGCAGCACCAAAGTATTGATGGTCCCAGGCCACAGTGGACTTTAAAGACAAAAATCAGCAACCAGTGCAGTTGGCATAGAACACAATACATATGTTCTCTCCTGGCATATCTTCCATCAAGCGGGCTGCAGCTTTCTGCACAAGCTGCAACTTCTAAGCCATCTTCAAGGGCAGTCCCACCCAGGGATGATTAGTGAGAGCATGTGATTACAAAGGCAGGGGATAGCTGTTTTATTGTGGGCTATCTACAATGTGTCAGATGTAAAGTATTCTTGGCCACTGAACCTATCTGCTTATCCAACAGCAATGTAGGATCCCAGAGTAAACCCAGAGTGTGTAAACCCAGCAGGGAAACACATACTACTGACAGCGGGTAGAGTATAAATTCTTGATCCCAACCAGTATTGTAGTCATCCTATCTGGATTCAAAGTCAGTATGTCTACTCTTAACACTCTTACCATGATTTCTAGCCAATAGTTCAGAAGCATGCCAGTTTCCCCTGGCTGCTTAGTTACAGAAATACACAGTTGGATGTCATCATCCTGTTGATGGCACTCAGTTCAATGAAATTGGCCCCTGTGACCAACTCCTCATCTCATGCACTGATTTCACAAGTGGGGTCTGGGCTCTGCTGTGAACTGCTGTGTGGATAACCGGTGAAGGGGAACTTGTGAAAACGTGAACCTGGAGATATCAGGAAGTACTCCTTTAATTGGAGAATCATTTCTCCATTTGTGACACAGATGTAATGCGTAGGGACATACTGGGTGGTAAAATGGGCTGAGAAATTGTTGATAGATGAGAGAAACCTCAGAAGGACCTGAGGAAAGTTTCCACCATTGAGCCATGACTCTTGCACCTATCTGCACATCTGGCTATCAAAAGGATCTCACGTAACTCATCTAAATTTTAGTGCTTAGGGACAGAGATATATGTTAGAATGAACTAGTATGATATCTAAAAGTGAAAAGGGTCTTTGAAAGCTCCTTCACATGATGCCCACTGCAGACCAAGTCAAAAAGTTAGTTAATACACACAGGCAATGTTCCCTCTAAGCTGTGGAGTCTTGTGAGCAAATGTTCTACTTTGTGAGCTGCTGGCATTAAAGTTGTGAGTGAGTGATTTGGATACTGCGTAAATTACTTTGCTCTGGAGCCACCCTTCCTGAGCCCAGACAAAAATCTGTGAGCTGGAGGCTAAAAAACTGTGAGCTAGTTCACACTAACTCAGCTTAGAGGGAACACTGCACACAGGTGAACTCAGCTTTTGGAACTTGATTGCAACAACCACACACAGGGGGGCTTGAAAAACAAGCAAGCAGTAGGATCAGAGCAGCAGGAGATGCCCTAACCATTATCACTCCTACCAGTGAGAAGACTTCATCTCTCAAGACAGTACCACTATCTGTCTTCCCAATCTGCTGTGTACCAAACTAGTTCAGCGTATGGAGAGCAGTATGGGCTGAGTCTAGTGAGGTTTGCTGAGGCTGGATGAAGGCCTCTCCTCTCAGCACTGGGGCAGCGGGGGGGGGATCTTTTTTGCATCAGCACTGTGACACAGCCTTGAACCAGCTCACTGGATTCTGGAATTTGAAACACCTGTGGAGTTGAGAATTCATAAACTGCAATCACAACAAATACAGAAGGATTCACTAGGTTGGCCATTATACTGCCGCCTCCTCCTTCCACAAATGGCACCAGGACCAAACAGACATGTGCATCATTCCTTGGTAAACCACTCATGATGGATACATTTTCCACTTCAAAGCTTACAGAAACTCATAGGCCACAATCCAACAAAGAGACAAGCATTTTAAAGCTTTGAAATCAATTGTGGCTTAATCACACTTAACTCTGTGCTGGCTTACAGCCACGGTCTCTAACACTTTTTAAATGACATTCTGTCCTTAAGCAGGAATTGACAGAATGGGGGAAATTAATCCTTTTAACCTGTCTTTAACCTTCCTGCTTATAAGGGTGGCTCAGACTTGTTGAAGGAGAACTAATCTGTGGTAAATAATGTTGAGCGTGCATCCTCTCTAAGGGAAGGGTCACAGCTCAGTGGCAGAGCATCTGTTTGGCACGCAGAAGGCCCCAGTTTCAATCCCCGGCACCTTCAGGTGGATCAGGTGGTAGGTGATGAGAAAGACATCCACTTGAGACCCCGGAGAGCCACTGCCAGGCAGAGTAGGCAGTGGCGTCAATAGACCAATGGTCTGATTCCGTATAAGGCAGTTTCATGTGCTAGATCCCATGATCCATGATGCAAGGATCAAGGCTGCTGAGGGGGGGAGACAGGGGGGACAAAATTAAGGGGGACCCTGAAGCCAGCATTGTACAGCATCCAGCTGAATACCTTTCCAACGATTTTCCTTTTGATGCAGTTCTTGCTGTAGCCACTAGGGACACAGGGAAGTCTGAGCACAGTAAAAGGCACTCAGACTGCTGGGGAAGAGGCACCTTTCTGCAAGTCTGAAGCAAAGCGGTAGTTATTTATTTGTTTATTATATTTATACCCCGCCCTCACAGCCATGGCTGACTCAGGGTGGCTTTTTTGTTGTTGTTCAGTTGCACAGTTGATTCCAACTCACAACAGCATAAAACCAACAATAAATAAAATAACAATCCTGAAACCATAACAATCACAATATTACAAGGTGCTAACAATAATGATCCAGTTTCCAATAGCAGGTATCAGTTAACATTACGTCTGAGATGGCGCTCAAACTTCCATGCCATCCTAATGGTCGATCCTGATCTAATGTTGTATGGATGGCTCAGGCTGCTTTAAGAATTTCAAGGGGCAGGGCATTCTCCCCCGGAGCAGCTCCTAATTGAACGCCTGGCGGAACAGCTCCGTCTTGCAGGCCCTGCGGAACTGCATAAGGTCCCGCAGGGCCCTGATCTCCTCCGGGAGCTTGTTCCACCACAGCGGAGCTGCCACCGAGAAAGCCCTGGCCCTAATTGTAGCTAGCCTGGCATCCTTTGGCCCGGGGAGGGTGAGTCAATGTTGAGACCCTGATTGCAGTGCTCTCTGGGGAGCATGTGGAGAAAGGTGGTCCCTCAGGTATGTAGGTCCCGCCCCGGACCATAAAAGGCTTTAAAGGTAAGAAAGAACCAGCACCTTAAAGCGAACTCGGTATGCTATCGGTAGCCAGTGCTATGCCTTCAGCACAGGCTGAATGTGCTCCCGTATTGGGAGGCACATCGGACGCCTGGCTGCAGCATTTTGCACCAGCTGTAGCTTCCGGATTTGCGATAAGGGCAGCCCCATGTAGTGAGCATTACAGTAGTCCAACCTCCAGGTGACCATCGTATGGATCACTGTTGCCAGGTCATTGCGTTCAAGGAAGAGAACAAGCTGCCTAATCAGCCGAAGATGATAAAAGGCCACTTGGCAGCGGCTGCTACCTGGGCCTCCACCATCAAGGAGGCATCAAGGAGCACTCCCAAGCTCCTACCCTCTGGCGCTGGCACCAATGGAGCCCCATCGAAGGCCGGGAGTGGGATCCCTATCCTTGATCCACTCCGACTCAGGCACAGGACCTCCGTCTTCGACGGGTTCAGTTTCAACCGGCTCAGCCTAAGCCAACCAGCCACGTCTTGTAACGCCCGGTCAAGATCTTCCAGTTAGGAGTCGGACCGGCCACCCAGCAACAGATAGAACTGGGTGTCATCAGCATACTGGTGACACCCCAGCCCATGTCTCCGTGCAATCTGGGCAAGGGGGCGCATGTAGATATTGAACAACATTGGGGACAGCACAGCCCCCTGAGGCACTCGACAATCAAGTGGTTGCCATCAGGAAAGCTGTTCCCCCAGCGGCACCCTTTGTGCCCGGCCTTGGAGGAAGGAGATAAGCCATTGCAAGGCAAGCCCCTGAATCCCAATGTCGGCAAGGTAGTGGGCCAGTAACTGATGGTCGACTGTGTTGAACACGGCCGACAGGTCCAACAACAACAGTACTGCCACTCCACCTCGATCCAGATGCCTCCAGAGATCATCTGTGAGGGCGACCAGAGCCGTCTCTGTCCGGAGACCGGGGCAAAAGCTGGACTGGAAGGGATCTAGTTAGTGTGTTGCAGCAAAATAAAACCTTCCCCTCTCTATTGCTTAATTTCCCTCCCTCTTTTCCACTCTTTTCTCATTCATTTCTCTTTTTCTCTACTTAATTTTTCCGCCCCACCCCCATTTATTTTCAAGTCATGGTCTTCTCATTCCTATCCTGCTTGGCAACGGAATGTACTTCATCCCTGCCCACCCCCGGAATGCCCACCCCAATCCCCCCGCCAGATTGACAAAGGGACCTGGCAACTCTACACTGGGTTGTATCATTATTATTGTGTTGGTGGAAGATATAATAGCCCTTTGTAAAGGCTACTTTGCTATATGACAAAGGATGTAATCTTTTTAATGTCACTAAAATTACATTTATAACAAATGCCATATTCAGTCTTTCTACACAATGGGGAAACAAAGCTGCATTGTTCTCCTGGCCTCTATTTTATCATCACAACAACCTTGTGAGGTTGGTCTGCTGAGAATGTGTCACACAGCAACCTTCTATGGCAGACAGCCAGTTTGGTGTAGTGGTTAGGAGCACGGAGAACTGGGTTAGGAGCATGGAGAACTGGGTTTGATTCCCCACTCCTCCACATGCAGCCAGCTGGGTGACCTTGGGCAAACCACAGTTCTCTCAGAGCTGTTCTCTCAGAGCTCTCTCAGCCCCACCTACCTCATAGGGTGTCTGTTGGGGGGAGAGGAAGGGAAGGAGATTGTAAGCCACTCTGAGACTCCAAGTGAAGGGCGGGGTATAAATTCAATCTCCTCCTCCTCCTCCTCCTCCTCCTCCTCCTCCTCTTCTTCTTCTTCTGGATCTGAATATTAGAGACACATGACAGGTAGTTTAAAAGCTGTCTTGTTACATGTTGCTTATCCAGAAGATAACCTGGTTCAGGTGTTCCAATTCGCTGCATTTTTTTGGCACTGCAACTTCCATCACCATTCTGACCAGTTTTCAAACATGTAGTATTATTATGCCTGCCATAAATGGACAGATGGAACACCACTCAGTTCTTTTATTATTGTAGATTCACGGTGACAACAAGCCAAGTGACTTGTTTTGTTGTGGTATTTGGTTTGGATCAGGGTTATATGGGGGGGGGGCAGGTGGAATCTTTGTCTGCGGGTCCCCATGGTAGCTCTTGGCAGCCCTGGCAAGGATCACAGATCTTTCTCACACTGTCCTTTCCCCAGCTTTTTCTGACCCCCAGGAAAGTTTATTCTTGGGTCATGGGACATGCAGGTTTGGAGGCTGCAATGGAAAGACAAAAGGAGGTGAAACCGCTCCCGTTTTCATCTTCCATCAGTAGAGATGCATTGACAGGAGAAGATGCAGAAAGACTGATTTCCTCGCCTTCCATCTCCCCTCTGCAGTCCCCCAACTCAGATGGCTCTTGCTCCACATGGGTATTGCAACTCTGGAAATAAACTTTCCAGGGGTCGAAAAGGACTGCTGTAGAGAGGAAAATGTGGGATTCAACCCTAAATCTGAAGAATTGCCACTGCCAGCTTTTGTAAAGTATAATGGAAGAGAGAGTCATTCACAATGGCTGTTTGGACTATCAGAGAAGGGAACACGGCTGTCAATCACATTCCAGGAGACAGACTACATAGGCTGTTAGCCCATACCTTGGTGTGTCAATCAAACATTGTTACCTGGACATATAACCAGGTCCCCAGGAAAAGGCTATTTCTGCACATTTTAGAAGAGCATCTGTTCCCTTCACTACAGGCTCCATTGAGTCTCCCCTGAGCAAGCACGGCTGGAAATACTACTGTGTCTGAGCACAGGGAAAGGGCTTGTTGCACATTCCTCGAGAGGTGATGTGGGGGCGGGTGGAGTCAGCCTAGCATCTTGGGGCAGGGTAAGAGCAGCTGCTCCAAAATATGTTACAACTTGTCATTGTCAACGAAGCAATAATATATGCTAAATGGGTGGAGAGCAGCAGGGACCTGCATCTTGGGGAGAGAAAGGTGGCAGATGAAAGCCCAAGGCAAGGAAGACAGAGTCATTGCTTTACATGCCACTGGGATGATAGGGGGGGGGCGGGGTACAGAAGTCTGACAGAGGGAAAGCAACAGGCCTTACAGCAAGGGGAGGCAAAAACAGACATAACATTTCTAGATCAGTGGAGTTGATCTGGAAGCACCTCATTGCATTCAAGCCCAGCATATCTCTCCTCTCCACCTGAAGCTCTCCAAAAACAAAACAGGTCCTGCAGTTCTTTAGCAGAGGCCATTTTTTGTTTGAACTATTTACATCCCTCTTTAATCTCCTTAGACTAGGGTTATCATAATTTGAAAAGCAAAAAAAGAGGACATATTTCCTGACTGACTACTTCGAACAAGTGATCACTATGACAGATCTCATTTTAAACTGTGATAATTGCTACTAACTAGGAATATTCCTAATCTTCCAACTCAAAAAGAGGAAAATTTCATCAGTTTTTTAAAAAGAGCCCAAAAGAGGACAGACACCAAAAAAGAGGACGTGTCCTCTAAAAAGAGGACATCTCGTAAGGCTACCTTTAATTCAAGATGACTAGCAAAGCAACAAGTTACAAAGACATGAAACACAATAAAATATTCCAACAGAAAGATAAGAACAAGACACAAGATCAAAATAATACAGCTAGATCTGCAAAAACTCACCAAATTTCCTGTGAATATAATAACAATGTATTATATGCCTTCCTGAATGCAGAAAATTACGC
>NW_015169281.1:16406-20923 GCF_001447785.1 Gekko japonicus
TGTCTGAAGTAAGCCTCTGGACTGGCTTGAAGATGAGGAAGGGTGAATGTTTGAGGCAGAGAGAAGTCATGTTTGGGAGCAGAATATATAGAACTGGAACAAAAGAGTTAGGGCATAATCAAGAATAGCCTCCCTTTCCTTTCAGGCTGAGATCACCAGAGATCTTTTCTGATAGGTCAGATCAAGATCATATGACAACAGTGCACAGTAGTTATATTGGGTAGAAATAATTATATCTAATTATGAAAATGGCCATAACTGCAAATCCTTAAATTTAGGGACTGGGGCCAAGTACGGACAGCAAGTATTTTTCTACAGGCCTGGGGGACACCTCCCCTCCCACGTTGGACTAAAATGCAAACAGTTAAAAAATTGAAGGGGCAGGAATCTCCCCAGACAGACAAATGTTGTCTGCACTTGCACAGACAACTTAAATGACCATCCCCACAGGCTCCAGCACTAGGCCACAGCAGCTCCTTGGAGAGATATTCATGCATCTTTTTGTAAGTGTGTCTGCTTAAAGCAGTTTAGTTAGCTATTCATTTGTATTAAGAGTGGGCTGGTGGGAAACTGTCCTTTTGGGATCTATTCCAATTGTACCATTGTTAATTGCACATGGTAGTTTGATGTGTTTATAGGGTTAGACCAATAAATCATATTGCGGTGATAGTCCACCTACAAATGAATTGGTACCAGCCTCCTGTTAAAACTGGCAGGCATTCAAACTGCTTTATGAGCCACATGAAATCAAATGTTGCCTGTTGATCCACCATGTCGTACTTTGGGGGACATGAGCAGGCACGGAGTGGTTGACTCAGGTTTCTAACATATTTGAAAGCTTAACTGTCTGAAGGCTGTGAGGAAGACAAGCTCTTTGTTGGACCCTAACAAAGCAGTGCCCCTGATACTCCTCCTTCTGAGCCCCTTATATACTTACATATTATGCCAATAAAGGTATTTGTTTGTTTGTGTTGTGTATACTTACATATACTTGCAGCCATTCCCATCTGCCTGAATGGACCCCGAGTGGCTTTTATAGCAGCAATCTAACCAAATTCATTCATGCCATTTAAAATACTCGCCAGGTCTTCCCCCACTCATATTGTGGATGTGTGAACAAGAGAGAAGGAGTTTTAATTTTGTTTGTATTGTGTTTACTTACAATCATATTTCAGCCTCCCTGTACCTCACTGCGCATGTGTGATTTTAGTCTCACATTGATGCTGCTCCCACTAAACTCCGATCTATATTCAGTAGGCTTACATGATTATCAATTTTTCTACAAACATTTAACACAAGCTAGCTAGCATTAGGCACAATGATACTCCAGTTAAAGGGAGGGGGGATGTCAGATGTGCGTTGAAGCCTTTATGGATGTTAATTTCAAAAAAATGTTCCATTACTCTGTGTATCAGAACAGGTGCTGGTTCATTGTACAGATATTACTACAAGGAACAGGACCAAGAAGAACACAAGAGGGTGGAACAGGAAGAGAACATAGAAACAGCAGAAAGTGGAGAAGGAAATGGTCAAAAGAAGGTGGAAAACTAAGACCTGGTAAACTATACAAATGGCAGACAAGAGTGTTCCAGCAGATCACAAATTACATAGCAGGGAGAGATGAAGAAAGGCAGAAAGCACTGGCACAAAAAGACATGATGAAAATAATAGATCTTCATCATTTCTCTGTAAGAGGGACATGCCACATCCATGCAGTCCTCATTCAGATCAGGGCCATGCTGGGAAGGAAGGGGGAATTTAATCCTCCCCTCACCGCCGCTCAGTTTCACGAATCAAGACCGGGCTTTTTTGTACTACTAGTATTTTACTAGTAGTATTTTGTACTACTAGTATTTTACAAGTCTCTTGGACTGCAAGAAGATCAAATCAGTCAATCCTAAAAGAAATCAACCCTGACTGTTCCCTGGAAGGCCAGATAATGAAACTGAAGCTCAGATACTTTGGCCACCAAATGAGAAGGGAGCACTCACTGGAGAAGACCCTGATGCTGGGAAAGATTGAAGGTCAAGGAAGACGGGGACGGCAAAGGATGAGATGGTTAGACAGTGTCATAGATGCAACGAACATGAAATTGAGCCAACTTCAGAGGACGGCGGAAGACAGGAGGGCCTGGCGGGAGCTGGTCTATGATGTCGCAAAGAGTCGGACTCGACTGTGCGACTGAACAACAACAAAAGTATTTTAAAGGAGGAAAGTTGAGGTTTTTAAGGGAATGTCTTTTCCTTTAAAATGCTAACAGAAACATAGGGAACCTAGATTTGGCAAAAGTAAACTCCCCTCCCCTTCTGTCACAACCTTGATCCAAATCTGAGCTGCATGCAGGTGTAATTTTGATTTTACAGGCAGAGGCCTTTGTCACATCTGTTTGTGCCTTAAGACTGTCAACTAACGAAAGTTTAGTTGTTCACTAATTATATTTAAAATATTTGCATAGTACCAAAGCCTTAATATAGATGCCTTTTTGAAATACTGAAGAGAACAATTTAATGAACCAAACCCACAGTTTGTTGTTAGCTTTCTTTAATAGTTCCCTTTAATTCCCCTTTTCAGAAACATATACCAAAGAAACACATACTAATGCTCCTCAGTCACTCCTTTGCCATTTCAGATTTGCCAGCATTAAAAAAAAAAATGGCCCGTACCGGTTAATCAACAGTAATGTAGCAAGTAATTAGATTAAAGTTTATATCCTGCTGTCAAAGCTACATTCTGGGCTTCAAGGGAGTTGAAGTGTTCCTGAAAGATGGGAGTAAGCTGCGTAGGAAAGATTTTCAGACAGACTGACCAAGGGGTGGGAGGGCTAGAAGTTAAGGCGTTCATCAAAGAGACACAGAATTAAAAGCTGCATATCTCGGCAGGCAACCAAACTCCTTATTTCTTAGCTGTGCAAGACTTATGAATTTGTTTCAGAGAACGTTCCTAGGAAGAATGGGGATCAAACAATTCTGCCATCCAGGTTTGGTGCATGAATGAACAGACTGACAGGCATTTCCGTGAACCTCCAGAGAACTGGAGTACCTCGGATTCACACCTCAAGACCCAAAGGCCAGCTTTGCTCCCTGTGGTTTCCTCCACAGCCTGAGTTGTTTAAAGACAGGGCTCAATTTTGCCCTCTGGCAATAATTCCCCCCTTGACTGTGAGCTTGTGCGCTGCCCCCACCAAGGGCCCTCCAGCCACCCTCCTCCTTTTAACACAAAAATGTCAGCCCATGACGGATTGGAACACGTTCGCCTCTCGCACACACAGTGTTGTCTTTGTGCTGTTACCATCAGTGGCCATCCATCATGGTCTAACCTGACAGCCGGCAGCAGAGCCCTAATCCCCCAGGCCAGCTTGAGGCTACGCAGCTACAGGAGCCTCCTCCACACAGGGCAGCCTCGTCTCGGTGTGGAGGAAGGAGCTCCGGCTTTTCTGCTGCTTGTGAACTGCAGAGTAGGGATGCTCCACCACGGGTCCCTCAACCCTCCTGGGCACCCAGACGACAAGCTAGCGAAGGGCTAGACTGCCTGCCATGTGCATGAAGGAGATAAACAGATAAGCGCAGGTGTAGGGGAAATGTACAATGTTTTTGTGATTATCACACACACACATGTACATGAATTGGGAGAGATCACACCTATGAGACAATTCGGGAAACTGCAAAGCAGCCAGGAGCAATGCTCCCTCTAGGCTGTGGAGCCTTGTGAGCAGAAATTCTACTTTGTGAGCTGCTGGCATTGAAGTTGTGAGTGAGCGATTTGGCTGCTGTATAAATTAGTTTGCTCTGGAGCCCTCCTTCCTGAGCTAAGACAGAAATGTGTGAGCTGGAGGCTAAAAACCTGTGAGCTAGCTCACACTAACTCAGCTTAGAGGGAACACTGGCCAGGAATTGTTGGACCCAAGGGACTTGCTTATGAGCCACATCAGCCATGTGCATTGCAGTCAGGGCTGAAAGCATCAGCACCATGGTGTTATTACATTGTGCATCATTCCTAGTTCATTTGCCTCAGTGCGATTCCTTCCATTTCACCTGAAGCTATGTGGAAGAGACTGCAGAGGAGACATTTGCTTATTTACCACTGAGAGCTAGAGGCATAAAAGCAAGGAAAGCAGGGGTGGAGGAATTGGGGCTTCCAAGTTCAGAGGCAGTGTACCTCTGAACACCACTTGTTGGAGGCCAACAGGGAGAGACATTGCCCCCCCCCATGCCCTGCTTAGAGGCCTTTTGATGTCACCTGGTTGTCCACGATGGGCAACTAGGTGGACATAAGAACATATGAGACGCCAATGTTGGATCAGGCCAAAAGCCCATCCAGTCCAACACTCTATGTCACACAGTGGCCAGAAATACCAGATGCCCCCCCCCCATGCCCTGCTTAGAGGCCTTTTGATGTCACCTGGTTGTCCACGATGGGCAACTAGGTGGACATAAGAACATAAGAGACGCCAATGTTGGATCAGGCCAAAAGCCCATCCAGTCCAACACTCTATGTCACACAGTGGCCAGAAATACCAG
>NW_015169281.1:24593-42074 GCF_001447785.1 Gekko japonicus
TAACTGACTGTCTCTGCTTCTCCAGGTCAGCCACCTTGGCCTCAAGGGAGCACACACGTTCCCTGAGAACCAGGAGCTCCTTGCACCGAGCACACGCCCAAGACTTCTGTCCAGTGGGCAGATAGTCATACATGTGACCCTCCGTGCAAACTGTCTCTGCTTCTCCAGGTCAGCCACCTTGGCCTCAAGGGAGCACACACGTTCCCTGAGAACCAGGAGCTCCTTGCACCGAGCACACGCCCAAGACTTCTGTCCAGTGGGCAGATAGTCATACATGTGACCCTCCATGCAAAACACTGGATAGCCCCCAACCCCCTGCTGGCATTCTGGCTTCATAATTCTTTTTTAAAATAAGTAAATATAATCCCCCTTTTAAAACCCTTTTGTATTTATGTGGTTTTTCTTGTCGAAGTCAAATTACTTTACGGGGAAGACAAGGAGCCTAGGGCCTTGGCTTTCTGGCTCTTCTTGGGTGTCTCACAGAGCCCCTAGTCTAAGAGTCCCTTGGCTAAGAGCCACAGGCAAAGAGCCCTTTAGCTCGCCCTTCAGCTCGTGCCAGAGGCCTTACATATTTATATCATTCACACTGAGGAACACTACAGGTCCAAGTACAATCCCGTGACTAAGCGAAGCTGCCTTATACTGCATTAGACCAGAGGTCTATCAAGGTCAGTATTGTCCGTTCTGGTTGGCAGCAGATCTTCTTTATATCACTTCTTGTCAGGAGATGCTGGGGATTGAACCTGTGACTTTCTGCATGCAAAGCAGGTGCTCTGACACCGAGCCATGGCTCCTCCCCAATGTTGGCACAAATCCCTCCAGTCTGTTAAACAAGTACATACAATTCATTAGCCCACAAAAATGTATATTAGCCCACCTGCCCACACATACTAATAGTATTCTTGTGTGTTTCCTGTCTGGTCTCTTTGAAGTGATATTTACAAGTCTGAAGTCCTCCCCTCCACCCATAGTTTGGAACTAGTGCTGAATCAGGAACAGAAGCAATTCCCAAACAGTCATGAATCAGGCAAGTGGCTGGAGCCTTCTGTGTCACTGCTTTCCAGCACTAAATTTTCCAATCTGTAGAAGAAGAAGGTTTTTATACCCTGTGTTTCTTGTACCCTAAGGAGTCTCAAAGTGGGTTACAAATCTCTTTCCCTTCCTTTCCTCTCACCAAGTACCTTGTGAGAGGTCTGGGAGAACTGTGACTGGCCCAAGGTCACCCAACTGGCTTCACGTGGAGGAGGAGTGGGAAATCAAACCTGGCTCTCCAGATTAGAGTCTGCTGCTCTTAAGCACTGCACCATGCTGGTGCATGAGGCACCCCCTCCCCCTTTCTAGAGGTACAGCTTTGCACAGCATGCTGGTTTAGATAAAGCCAAGTACAGTTTTAAATTCTGGGCTGATTCCTCTTATCCTGAGTTATTGAATATACAGCTGAAAACAGACATGCATGTTAAGAATGCTGTGGGATGGTGACAAGTCATTAGCAGTATTTCCTCTCCACACTGTCAGCAGTCATGGAGCCATCACCAAGACACTATTTCTACTTCGGGTGAGGTCAGAAATGCCATCATATGCCAACAAATGCCCAGTTTGCATCCCATCATTCTATAGGGTAGTATAATGCTTGTTAGACTGTTTTTCTCAGTGGAGGGTGGTAAGCAGTGGGGTACCGCAGGGATCAGTACTTGGTCCACTGCTTTTTAACTTGTTCATTAATGATTTGGAGATGGGAGTAAGCAGTGAAGTGGCTAAATTTGCGGATGATACAAAGTTGTTCAGGGTGGTGAAAACCAGTGAGGATTGTGAGGCACTCCAAGGGGATCTGTCAAGGATGGGCGAGTGGGCGTCAACATGGCAAATGGGGTTCAATGTGGCCAAGTGCAAGGTGATGCACATTGGAGCCAAAAATCCTAAATATAAATACACATTGATGGGGTCTGAACTGGCAGAGACTGAGCAAGAGAGAGATCTTGGAGTTGTAGTGGATAACTCACTGAAAATGTCGAGACAGTGTGTGACTGCAATAAAGAAGGCCAATGCTATGCTGGGGATTATTAGGAAGGGTATTGAAAACAGATCAGCCAATATAATAATGCCCCTATATAAATCAATGGTGAGACCTCATTTGGAATACTGTGTGCAGTTCTGGGCACCACACCTTAAAAAGGATATTATAGCTTTGGAAAAAGTGCAGAAAAGGGCAACTCGAATGATAAAAGGGTTGGAACACTTTCCCTATGAGGAAAGGTTAAAGCGCTTAGGGCTCTTTAGCTTGGAGAAAAGACGACTGAGGGGTGACATGATCGAGGTTTATAAGAATATGCATGGGAAAGAGCAGGTAAAGAAAGAGGTACTTTTCTCCCTTTCTCACAATACAAGAACTCGTGGGCACTCCATGAAACTGCAGAGCGGTCGGGTTAGAACGGATAAAAGGAAGTACTTCTTCACCCAAAGAGTGATTAACACATGGAATTCACTGCCACAGGAAGTGGTGGGTGCTACAAGCATGGACGGCTTCAAAAGGGAATTAGATAAGCATATGGAGCAGAGGTCCATCAGTGGCTATTAGCCACAAGGTATAGCTAGGGGCTCTGGGGCAAGTGATGCTCTGTCTTCTTGGTGCTTGGGGGGGGTCAACAGTGGGAGGGCTTCTAATGTCCTGGCCCCACTGCTGGACCTCCTGATGGCACTGGTATTTCTGGCCACTGTGTGACACAGAGTGTTGGACTGGATGGGCCTTTGGCCTGATCCAACATTGGCGTCTCTTATGTTCTTATGTTCTTATGTCCCCTCTCAGTCTCCTCTTCTCCAAACTAAACATTCCCAAGTCCCTCAGCCTTTCCTCATAGGGCTTGGTCTCCAGGCCCCCGATCATCCTCGTCAGTCTCCTCTGCAACCATTCCATTCTGTCCACACCCTTTTTGAAGTGAGGCTTCCAGAACTGCACACAATACTCCAGGTGCGACCTGACCAATCCAGTGTACAGCGGGACTATGACATCTTGCGATTTGGATGTTATGCCTCTGTTGATACACCCCAAGATCACATTAGCCTTTTTTGTCGCTGCATCACACTAGCTGCTCATATTTAACTTACAGTCCACTCATACCCCAAGATCTCATTCACACACACTGCTACCCGGAAGTATATCCCCCATGGCTCCTCAACAAGAGCCTTCAATAGCAGCTTGGCATGCTAAATTTAGCAGGTGCCATTTTTCTGTGTACTCTTGGCCCATGGCAGGAAATGTCCCACCTGCTTCATTTCTGTATGTCAAACTTCTGTTTAAAGGTCCTAGTAAAACTAGCTTTGGTTTGTTCAGAATGCTTGTAGTTTGCCAATCAGATCATGCTGCCCTGTTATACTGCGCAACTCTCAAACTGGCTCAGACAGATTGTGAATCAACAAATTTTACTGTGGTTATCAAGACTCAACAGCACCAGAATTGCATGGCTAGGATTTTGCAGGAACATTTGTTCCTTTGGGTACAAATAGGTGCATGGAGGAAACTGACTGGGATTGTGCCCACCAGCCCCAGCCTGGCCTCCTTGCATTCAGGGGCTCTGTTTGCATGGAACTTGTGCACCTGCACCAGAGTATACTGTGACGGCCAGGAGGCTGTCCTGCCCCTGAAGGGGAACACAGCCACTCACTTGAGCCTATGGGAGTGCTGCTCCTGCATCCAATCACCTCTCAGAAGGGGGGTGGAATGTTGGAGGGGAAGCACAGACAGGGCCGACTTATCCATTAGACATAGCAGGCACAGTGCCTAGGGCCCACGGTACTTTTAGGGGCCCACGGAAATGTTTTAGTCTCTTTTAAAATCAGAAGACCCCCCAAAAATTATTTATTTATTTATCTTTGAATTTATATCCCACCCTACCCCGAAGGCTCAGGGCGGCTAACAGGAGGCACACAGTGCCAAGATTAAAACAAATAAAAACAACATAACATAAAACAATAAAATACAATAACAAAACATCAGTGCTCCATTTGTCACAAGATAGGGTAGATCTTAATCCCAATGATAACATTCCCATAGTCTGTCATCCCTCCTCCTGCCAGGGTCACCTCACACCCCAAAGGAACCAGATGGGGGGGGTGGTGGTGCAATGGTGCATAGATAGAACGATGGAGTAGTGGTGGAGGCGGCTCCTACTCAAAAGCCTGGCGGAAGAGCTCTGTCTTGCAGGCCCTGCAGAACTGAGAAAGATCCCGCAGGGCCCAGCTCTCTTCCAGGAGCTCCTTCCACCAGGTAGCAGCCGCCACCGAAAATGCCCTGGCTCTGGTCACTGCAAATTTAATGTCCCTGGGGCCTGGAATTTCCAGGAGATGACGACTCCCTGACCGTAGTGCCCTTGGGGGAACATATGGGGAAAGGCGGTCCCTCAGGTAGGCTGGACGCTGGCCATAAAGGGCTTTAAAGGTAAGAACCAGCACTTTGAAGCGAATCCGGTACGCTATTGGCAGCCAGTGCAGCGCTTTCAGCGCTGAAATGAACTTTCAGGGTCAAAGACAATGTTTTATTTTTTTTTCTCACATCAGAAAAAAATGAAACATTTAGGGCCCACAAAAATTTATTAAATTTTGCCTAAAATGGGGGGGGGGAATAAAATGTTGAGGTATTTAAAGTTATATCACAAATGATTTTTAATATTGGTATTATTATGGAGGGAGAGGCCCATGAAAGCAAAAGTGCCTGGGCCCATGTAAGTCATAATGGAGCCCTGAGCATAGCAGAAGTGTAGTTCAGGTCTGTCTCAAGGAGAGTGCAGTGAGGGCTCAGGTCTGGCTCAGGAAAAGAGCAGACAGAGGGAAGGCTAGCTCTGCTTGGTAGTATGGCAGAGTGGTTTGGCTCTACTTCTGAGAGAGAATGGCGTACCTAGTTGTTAGGCCTGTCTAGGATAATGAGAAGACCTTGTACCATTTCTCTGGCTCATGGGACTGGCTGGTGTGGGTGGAATCTTGTGTGTGAGAGAGAGGATCCTACCTAGTAGTCAGTTAAAAAAAAACTGTTTATGCCTGAAAGCATTAAAGAATATTCAAACTACTCTCTGAAGCCATAACTAGTTTAAATTAATGTGCCTCAGCCAGGTTTCTTGTTTGTCTATCTGGAGACTTGAGCGGCTCATCTGTTTTTTGAAACCAGCTTGTAAATAAATCTTCTGTATTGCTTATATACAATTTCTGCCTCGGTGATCTCCATATTCTGCTTGATCACCATAAAACTTACCTATACGTTTGCTGCCTTTAGAAAACCAGTTAACTGAGGGGAAGGTTTATGGTTTAAGACAAACCTAGTTCCCCCAAAATCATAGGAGGCTGTGTGGATCCCCTCAGTTGATAGAAAAGGCCTGTCACATATACCTTTTCCAGTCTAAGCACATATGGTCCCGTGTACATATAGAATACATAAATATGTGGAGCAGAGGGACAGCAGGTGTGACTCCATTCACACACACACACTTTGTGTTCATTTGTGAACTGAGCTATTACTACATTAGAGAGACTGGCATCGTACACATCAGTACTTCCATACGCATTATAAATAGCCAGTAAAAAAACCCCCTTATTTTGTACATTGAGCCAGTCTCAATTTTATATGATTTTTCATAAGGCAGTTGTGGAGGCCAAATAATAGCAAAAGACTTGGTCTTACTAAATAAGTTGTCACAGTTACGGTTTAATGTGTTCTGCATAAGTCAAACAGGAGTCTTGTGACACCTTGAAGACTAACAACATTTATTCCAGCATAAGCTTTTATGGACTTGAGCCTCACTTCTTCAGATGCAAGGCAGTGGCTTTTCACTATGCAAAACTTTTATATAAGAGGTATGAAAAACATAAACTGTAGGGTCACAGGCAGAAAGGTCAGAACACCGGCTGGTGACCCCGGGCCCTAAGGAGGCCAGGCTTGCTGCAACGAAGGCCAGGTCCTTTTCAGTGGCGGCTCCTATCTGGTGGAACGAGCTCCCGGAGGAGATCAGGGCCCTGTGGGACCTTTTGCAGTTCCACAGAGCCTGTAAGATGGAGCTCTTCCGCCAGGCATTCGAGTAGGAGCCGCCACTGCCACTATTACCAACGCTCCATTATAGAGCGATACCGCCGGAGGGCCGGGTACCATCTATTAACGGCCCTAGTCCTCCCCTCTGTTTTGCAAGATGCTGGGAGTTTTCTGTTCTTGCATCCTGATGAAGTTGATTTTAATCTGTTTTAATCTGTTTTATATACTGTATGCACTTTGTGCCTTGTGTAAGCCGCCCTGAGCCCGTTCGCGGGAAGGGCAGGGTATAAATGCAATGAAATAAATAAATAAAGTCCAGGGTGAAATGTAATTATATAAAATTCAAATCTAATTAAGAAGACAGAGACCATTTACTTGATGTGCTAAATAACACTTGTAAGTAGTGGAGAGTCCCAGTTTTGGTAAGGTGGTGGTGGAAAATGCCATCAAGTCACAGCTGACCTGGTAGAGTTTTCAAGGCATAGGATGAACAGAGGTGGTTTGCCATTGCCTGCCTCCTTGGTGGTTTCCCATCCAAGTACTGACCAGGGCTGACCATGCTTTGCTTCTGAGATCAGGGTATCCTCCTGGGCTATTCAGGTCAGAGTTTTGTTAAGGTAATTAGCCCTTAAAACCCTTTTTGGATGTTCAGTTCTGGCACTCAAACCATGCCTAATGGGGGTGAGCTCGATGTGTGATGCACCTGATACGTGCCATCACCATTTTGTGTGTCTTGGGCAATACGTGCAAACAAAATCCCAGATTTTTGAGATAATACATTTTCATGTACCAAAGCCAGGGCTATTTTTGGGCAGGAAGGCACAGGAACGGAGTTCCGGCTGGCTCCTGAGTTGGCCATGCCCAGCAGGAGCTCATTAGCATAACAGGCCACACCCAACAGCAGAAACTCATTAGGATTGGCTACATTAGGGGTGTGTGGCCTAACATGCAAAGGCGTTCCTGCTACAAAAAAAGCCCTGGGTTTTGACAACAAACAAGGTAAACAGAATAAGAAGCAAAAGGTGGGTGTGGCTGGATGACCACACTTCTGGTAACATGGGGTGTGGCCTAATATGCTAATGAGCTGTACTATCAGGGGTGTGGCCTAATATGCTAATGAGTTTCTGCTGTTGGGTATGGCCTATTATGCTAATGAGTTCCTGCTGGGCTTTTTCTACAAAAAAAGTCCTGACCAAAGCTGAATACACATGGAAAATATGTGTGCTGCCCCATTCACTCAAAGTGGTGGCCAAACATACTGGAAAGATCATGCATTAGCATGTGCTTACATTATGCATGGTTGGAGAGCCAAAACCAAATGTCTGAAAGGGGCTATGGTAAGATAAAAGTCCCCAGTCCCTTGGACTGAGATTCCACCTGATAGATTTACAACAGACATTCTTTGGATTACAGTACCCACTCAAAGAAGTGAAGAAAGACCAACAAAGATGGACTGGTATCCAGAAATAGCATAGTACAAAATAGGCCCAGAAAAGATAACAACAGAACACCACGTTGTCACTTTCAGATCCCAGCTCAAACCAAATCATATCTTCAACATATCACTGATTATACATAGCCCATTCTGAATACTGATACCTCTTTCTCACTGGCCACAGGTGCAGAACTTTCCTTGCTTACAGATAGATTCCTGGCCTACAACATCTTCTCATCACCAACAGAGACACAAACACAGAAGCCAGACTCTGCAAAACCCAAAAGGCTGAATTTGGGATTTTTATCCTCCTATTTTAGCAAAACCTGGAATTTCTCATCCATTACAGGTATTAACTAGTTTACCATAGATAGTGAACAGACTCTGTATTTTTCTTGATTAGATTTAAAAGCGTGTTCTGAAATAAAATTGTGTTAGTCTTTAAGGTACTGCAGTACACCTGTTCATATCTCTCAGCAGCAGATTAATATGGTTACCCCTCTGGAGTTATTACATTAGCCAACTATTTCCTGTGTATCACAAAGCTAAACCAAGGAACAATTTCATAATCAAATTATTATGATTCACACAAACTGCAGACTTCCAACTTCTCACTTTGAAGTAGTCCCAATAACTTTAGGATAACTACTCAAGAAGAAGGATTTTTTATCTTAGTGGCAGCTCATACATGAAGTGTGATGTTTGGGCTCTTTTAAAAAAGTCTATTGTCCTTTCATGAGTTTCATATCTTGTAAAACTGTCTGCATTGTGATGTCAGATGTGATGTTTTCTGAGCAGACGGTGGATTTGAGTCTGGGGATTGGATTACAAAGGCCCTAGACATAGGGTTAAGTCCATTTTAAACCGGAGAGATTCTTCCAAGTCCTACAGTCCACTGTGAAGTATAATGGAACTGAAGTGCCAGAGAGAGATCAGATAGACAACTCATCTACTACCAGGAGCAGAAGGATGGCTGTGTGGAATGTTTCACTCTGGGTACCAATCACAGGGGACTGGGGAGACAATGCCATAAATCCAAGGTTGGAGTTCAGACAACCCAATGGTATTTCACCAATGGAGGTTGAGATGCAATGAATTGTGACATTGTAAGGGACAATATAACATAGCAAGTTAAACACATAGTGTGCTAAAACGTGCCCTCAGGCCTCTGTTTTTACCATGGAAAAAGAAGGATTTATACTGCTGGTATTGGTCTCAAGTTGCTAGACCTCAACAAGGAGTTCACCTCTTTCCTTTTTTAAAATCCCACTTGATATCCTTTCTCATACCACAGGCCTCTCAGAGGCTTTACAGCCCCTTCATCAGCCAACATGGACATAAGGGAAAACTCTTAAAACCTTGCTCACTAGAGAGATCCTCTGCAAAGCAGGAGCTCCCTGCTTCTCTTTTAAACAATGATAAGCATGAGCCCAAGCATGAGGCTTTTTGTGGGTACAGTGACCAGATGACACTGATTTCAGAAAGATAACTGTCAGTCTTAAGGAGTACAGTAAGCAATGGATACAAAAAACCAAACAGTTGAACAGCATGAGTGTAAAGTACTGGGTCCAGACGTGTAAAAGTAAACCAGGTCATACTTTATTACAGGCAGGAACAAAACTGAGACAAAAAGCCGGTCCCAGGGGCCCGCCTAAATGCTGGTACAGGCCACACCCTGACACACACCCAACATCCATGATTCATTTATTTACAGGGCACCCGTAACCATTGGTCCCTCTTAGGATCCGGACTGACCGATTGGCCCATTCTAGGATCCTCTAAGTCTATGGTTCTATGTTGCAAAGCTCTGCCTGTTCGCTTGGCCGCGTGCGAGCCTGACCGCTTGTGCGGTCCTTAGTATTCAACAATGAGATTACACAATACCACAGCATCTGAGCATAGGAAAAGCACATAAGATTATTAAGTGCATTCTTCTGTCCCTTCACTTATCTCTGTGATGTGCAAAGAGGTGGGCAATTTTGTCTTAATCGTTGCATGGCTGTTGTTCAGATTAAAATCATCCAGTTATTCCCCCCCCCCCCAGCCTGGCTAGTCATCTCTCATTGGGTCATGTGCCAGGGTATCTCTGCTGTCTTTGGTGGTTCCTTCTCAGCTCCCCTCACAATGCAGGCCTATCCCTGAACTGCCTGAAGCACAGCTTATAAGGGAGGGGTTCTTGTTCCCAGAACCCCCCTTGTTAGGGTTGCCAGGTCCTGGTTGTGGGGGTAGGGTTGCCACCTCCTGGTTGGGGAACTCCTGGAGATTTGGGGATGGAGCCTGGGAAGGACAGAGACCTCAGTGGGCTACAGTGCCATAGTGTCTGTCCACCCTCCAAAGGAGCCATTTTCTCCAGAGGAATTGATCTCTGTAGTCTGGAGATGACCTGTGATTCTGGGAGGATCCCCCAGGTCCCACATGGAGGCTGGCAGCGTCCCTACCTCTTATCCAACTATAGCAGGGTAGGGAAAAGGTACATTGTGTACATGGCTGGGCAAGAGCTATCCCTGCTTTCTCTGTTGGCCTGCAAATTACTTCATTGCTCCATCTCTCTCACTTGGAATGGGAAAAAGGCAGAGGGAAACTAACTCACTTGTGAGCCGACTAACTGAATAGGCAATTTAAGCTTACCCCCTCAGCATTCACAAAGTGAAAACTTGATAGTCACAAAGCAAAGGATAAGATTCATGCACAGATACATAATGGGGAGAAGTGTCATTTCATCACAGATATGTGGCCAGCTAGAAGGGATGGCCAGACACTCGCAGGGATTCCCTTTACTACAGGAATATTAAAGCTCATTATTGAGAACCCATGTGGTATTTTGGTCAGGGTGTCAGACTGGAATGGGGAAATTAATGTTCAAATCACCACACAGCCATGAAACTTGCTGGCTGATCTTGGGCTGGTCTCTCTCTCTCTCTCTCTCTCTCTCTCTCTCTCTCAGCCTAAGCTACTTCTTGTGAGGATAAATTGGAGAGAGAAGTACCATTCACACTGCCCCGAGCATGTTGTAGCAAGGGGTGGGTATAAATATGTCATACCTGGTGACTATGTACATTACTTGAACATGTTGATAACATGTGACTGGAGGGTGACACACAGTGGGCTAGATCAAGTCGCACACTTGGAACTGAACTGAGACAGTAGATGTGGTCTTCTGAGTTATGGCTTCGTTCTGCGTTGAACTATCTGTGGTGTAGTGTATTTACAATGGAACGGTTTGTTTCTCTCCCCTGATATTTGTGTGTGATGGTTTAGTCCCATGGAGCGGAGTCCCTGCTCCTCAGCCCTGGTGTTAGTTAAAACTGTAGACTGCATGAGCTCCCTTGGCCTGAAACCAGTTGCTCCCATCCCCATATCTCCTTGCTAACATATCCATGTTGCTTGGAACCCACCTATCTCTGCTGTGTGAACCTAAGAGCAGAAGCTGGTGTTAGAACCTTACTCCTGAGCTGCAAGCAAAAGGGAACATCTCACTACCAGAGCAAAAAGCACAAGGGAGAATCTTGAGATGAAAACAGCCAGAATTTCAGGTATGGGGAGTAACTCATTCTCCAGTGAATACTATTCATGCTCCGTTTAAAATTAAACATAAAACTCTGGACTTGTTCAGCAGCTCAGTTATGAATTTCCAAAAAAAGTACTGTAAGATGAATCATAGGCCAGTGTGACTTCTGACTCGGCAGGGGCAAACTTGAAACATGCCAGAAATCTGCCCCAAGTCCCTCCCCATTGAGCTTGTGGGCTGAGAAATGTGAGCAAAATAGAAAGTCTCAATGGGAGGGGGAATTTGGAAAGGAAAATATTATCACCTCTTTTCTGCCGACATTCTTTCCATTGACCAGTCCCTGGGTTGGTATTTGGCACAGAGGAAGGCTGAAACCAGAAGAAATGGATGGAAAACTCTTACAACCCAGTCCTATGCACATTCACATGTAAGCCCCAATGATCCCATGGCGTTAAGTATGGTGCAATGTGGTGAGTAAATAAAAACTAAAGCTTTGCTTGGGATGTGGTTTAGAGTGTAAGACCAAGAAAGAAGATCTGGGTTCAAGTTTGTACCTAGTCATGAAGCTCCAAGGCAAGTCACTAGCTCTCAGCTGGCTTACTTGCCAGGGGTCACAACACAGAGGCAGGCAATGGGCAAACCACCTCTCAATGTCTCTTGCCTTGAAAACCCTAAGGGGCCAACGTAAGTCAGCCGAGACTTGATGACACTTTCACCACCAGCAGCCACCTCCTTCTCTGATCCACTCTGTCTTTAAAAATTAGCAGGGTGCAGTGTCACCATAAGGACTTTTATTGTGACTTAAGAATTTGGGCACTACAGCCCACATTATCCTCAGTTGGCATATCATGCAGACAGGCAAAGAGAATAATGTAAAACTTCGGGCCCAAAAACCCTGAAATGGAGGGGGTCACAGTAGATCTGTCTTGTACTATGCAGAACTTAAGGCTGAGTTCAGACTGGCAGTTTGGCCCGATATAGGCACGTTTCACAAACGGAATAAAGGGGTCGGTTCACACGGCCACAGCTGTCAGGCATTCCCCAGTCGTACTCAACTGGTCCTATGATGATTCCCTACGGAGTTGGAAAAGTACCAGGTGAAAGCTGTAGCAAACCCTGGAGAGCACGTTGGTCCTGCTTCTTGGAAGTGTGCACGCTAAAAGCCAGGAACAAGCCGCACTGATAATGTGAACTGGCTGATCTGGCAGGGATGCACATAAGCGCCCATGCGCAATATGTGCTGGAGCTGCCTGTGTCCTCGGCATCCATGGTGACCGACCTCTTGGCCTCACTCTGGCACCAGGAAGGTGCAGTTGATTGCCCTGGAGAGGCAGCAGTGATGTGACCAGATGTGTGCTGCTCTACCGCCCAATGCAGGGCGGGGGCGGGCGCAACGGGATCCTGCCCCAATTGCTGATGCGGTGCTGTGCCTATGTGCCTATGCGCATGTTGCCGGAGTGAAAAAAAGCAGCTTACAGCCACACCTCCGCCAGGGGCGGGCCAACAGTGCAAACGCTCCCTTGCGCCTCCTCCCCGGTATGCTCCCACATCAGTTGGGGCAGTGCGACTGGGAATCCCCAGCACAACTTGGTCTGGGTCTTTTTGCCCCGCCTCCCTCGTGCTTCATACTGCCAGTCGCCTAAATGTATACTCTGACCTACATCCTCCTGCGCCCTAAATACACAGACAGGAGCTGTGACTATGCATTGCTAAGTGGCAAAAATATTGCACACCGTCAAGGACTAGTCTCTCCAGCCAGTCTGAAAGCAAAAGAAAAAGTCCTGGATAATGTATGCAAGATAAGAACAGTGCGACTGGGAATCCCCAGCACAACTTGGTCTGGGTCTTTTTGCCCGCCTCCCTCGTGCTTCATACTGCCAGTCTGTCCTCAGCCTAAATGTATGCAAGATAAGAACAAAGTGATCCATCCAAAACAGCATTGATTGGTTCCAAGCTTGGATCCAGCAGTGCACAAGTGGCAGTGCAGGAGGACTTGGTGCTGTTCTGCTTGTGCGAGATCTGTTGCAACTGCTGGCACGTTCCTCCCTATGTATCTTATAGTGCTCAGAAATTGCTTATGCAGCATCTTGAGCAATTGGGGACATGAATTGGGATAGGCTATGTTTATAGTAGCATGAGGGTTTGTTCACACTTTCACTTGCACAAGCACATGCAGAAGTGGATCTAGGCCCCTATGATCTACTGGAAGGGACTGAGGAAATGTAGGAAGAGTCCTGCATGGCCAGACCGACGGTCCACCTAGTGCAGCATTCTGTTCCCTACAGTGCTCAGCCAGAGACCTCAAAAAAACCTCTCAGAAAGGCCTTGGCCTTCTCCCGCTGGGGTCCTGCAGAAATTATTTATTCAGCGGTACACAGACAGCATTATAAGCTATTCCATCCTCACAGGGTGGGTGTGTGACAGAAGTTTAAAACTGTATTATTCAGGAGGATTTTTTAATACAGGTAATGGGGCTGTTAATACAGGTAATGGGGCTGAAAGATGCTTTAGTAAAGGGATAGGGACTATGGACTGTACGTTTGGTGGGGTTCAGCTGACCCTTACTGACTCACTTAAGAGTCTAGGAGTTATATTGGACCCAACATTACTGCTCAAGAAGCAGGTTAATACAGCCACAAAAATGCTTTCTTCCAACTTAGCTCAGAAGATGGCACACTACCTTGACTCAGCCCATCTGACCATCTGGATCCATGCCACACTAACATGCCCCCATGACATCAAGATTAGACTACTGTAATGCACTCTGCATAGATCTGCCCTCAAAGTCAAATAGGAGACTCCAGTCGGTGCAGAATGCCGCAGCTCAATTACTATTGAGAGCTAGACAGAGCACGCATATTACTTCCATTCTGAAGACACTCCATTGGCTGCCTATCAGTTACTAGGCTCAATTCAAGGTATTGTCTATCACAAACAAGTCCTTCATGGTCTTGGTCCTTCATATCTGCATAACCGTGTTTCTCCCTATGATCCGTCATGACAGCTTCACTCATCCAAGCAGGGTCTTCTGCAGGTGTCACCCTGCAAATAGGCAAAATCAACTGCCCTTACATGTGCATTCTCTGTTTTGCCCACCTCCCTTGTGAAATGCCCTGCCTGAAGAGGTCAAGGAAGGCACCCAAGATTCTGACATTCTTCAACAGAATTGTTCGGGAAGGCATTTTTATCAAGGTGATAGGGTTATGGTTCAGGAGATGTTTCAAGGAACAGAATGAATCTATGGACTTCACCACTTTGTACGGTATGTATTATCTGTTGCTCTTGTGTTATCTGGTTCTTAGTGTATTGTTTTTCTATAGGTGGTCTTTTCCCCATAAAGCACTTTCCTAGGGGCAACTTCTTTGGGGGGCCATAACTCTGCCCCGTCAATCTAATCCTCATCAGACTTGGAGGGCAAGTAGAGGAGAGTCAGCCGGAGATCCCCTGTGAATTTGCCTTCTCTAGCGTGCACAGGATCCATTCTACTGGGTTACGAACCTCACAAACCAAACCAGGTTTTTTTGGCTGCTAAAAGTTTGTGACAGTTTGTGGTTTGCAAAGTGGACACACCATGAAACACAAACTGCATTTTCTAAGTTCATGCCCACCCTACACATTAGGAAAGATCAGGGAAGAACTGATAACTTTCCCGAGCAACTGTCCACATTTTCTTTGAGAGACTGTCCTTTATAAACCTTAGTTTTAGATAAATGAGCTTGCCCTGCATGAGTCCAGGGTATGGTTTTAAAGCAAAAACCCAAGATATGGTTGGAAGGTACATGATTCAGCAATATGTTAAGAAGTTAGCATGTATTGATCAGTGAGATGAAGGGAGACCTACATAAACTGTCTTGACTTCCATAACTGAAGAAAGGTGAGACATAAATCCAAGCAGGAAAAGAATAATAGCAAGGACCCTGGGTACTTTATTAAGTCAAGGATAGGCAGAAGGTAGGTCACCATCCACTACTGGACCACTGGCCAGTTTCTGGTGGGCCACCTAGATCATGTTGTTAGCTGGACCCTTACAATGAAATAGGGATGCTCTAATGCCTGCCAGCTTGGTTCATGTCGTGGACACACCATGAAACACAAACCGCATTTTCTAAGTTCATGCCCACCCTACACATTAGGAAAGATCAGGGAAGAACTGATAACTTTCCCGAGCAACTGTCCACATTTTCTTTGAGAGACTGTCCTTTATAAACCTTAGTTTTAGATAAATGAGCTTGCCCTGCATGAGTCCAGGGTATGGTTTTAAAGCAAAAACCCAAGATATGGTTGGAAGGTACATGATTCAGCAATATGTTAAGAAGTTAGCATGTATTGATCAGTGAGATGAAGGGAGACCTACATAAACTGTCTTGACTTCCATAACTGAAGAAAGGTGAGACATAAATCCAAGCAGGAAAAGAATAATAGCAAGGACCCTGGGTACTTTATTAAGTCAAGGATAGGCAGAAGGTAGGTCACCATCCACTACTGGACCACTGGCCAGTTTCTGGTGGGCCACCTAGATCATGTTGTTAGCTGGACCCTTACAATGAAATAGGGATGCTCTAATGCCTGCCAGCTTGGTTCATGTCCTGTTCGCCAGTAATGATGGACTGTTCATTTGTTTGTCAACCATTTCATGGTTGGTCAGCAGGTTGTCATTTCTTCCTAACAGTGCAGTATAGTGCAACTGGCTTTGAATGTATGTGCTCTCCCTTTGCTGTGCTGCTGCTCCAATCAGCAGAGAATTGTTTACATAGTTTAATCAGTGACAAATCATATAAATCCATCACATATACTGTAATCTTTTTTTAAAAAAAGAAACCCTCAACTGTTCAGTGTTCATCTAAGTAATACTTAGCAATATTAACGCAGCCAATTGTTTGGATCAGCAACATTTCCAAACATGCAGTTTGCGGGCTCCATCTCTTATGGGGGAGGGGAGGTCCTGTCAGCTGCACACAATTCCATATTAAAGAACTACGTACACACTAGAATTTGGAAAATAAGTGGAGTAAATTGACCACAACTTTATTGACTACAGCTGTAAGAAGCATCGGCACACCATGGGCCCACTGGATCCAGTGCATCAGCTGGCCCCCTGCCAGCCAATGTACCCCCATCACCCAGCCAGCTGGCATGGGTAACAAAAGCAGGGTGGCAGGTTTCTGGAGATCACATGGATGACTGCCCCTTAGTGTTCTCCCCCGGCATCTGGTCATGAGGGCTATTGCTGGTAGTTCTTGAGCAGGCTTGCTCCCATCATCCCTCATGCCAGGACCCCATGAAGGGTTCCCATATCCAGTAATTGGCACATAGGCTGATTTCTGGAAATGGATCCAGCCCCATGCTGTTACTGCTACAAGAGCCGGGTGGGGTCTCCCTGCCTGGCTCCTGCCAACACTCCTACAGTTGTAGCCAAGACAGTAGAGAATGCTGAATTCCATGCAGCCAGATGTCCATGCCCCACGATGACAAATGCACCCCATTGGAGTGGAACAGGGGATCAAACCTGTGGGAAATGTCCGGGTGACAAATCCAGGAGCCCCCTGCAGCCTCCACGGCCCTGCCTATCTTGCCAGACACTTTATGCCTTGTGACATCCACCTTTTCAGGGTGCATGGCACCCCGTCATGAGTGGCACTCGAGCCAATTTGACCAAAAGATAAGCGTGTTGGGCAGCTGCTCCCTCAATGCTGCCACATCCGCCACCACCTGGTGGGCAAGGGACACGCCTGTTCGTTCCATCAAGTCATTCTCCCTGAGGTGCAACACCAGGGCGTCAGGGGGGTGGCTTTCCGGACTGTAGCAGGTGATCTGTGGCCTCAATACCCCCCACCGCATGCCCCTCTGACCAATCCACTCAACTCTCAAGGCCTCCTCAAGTCCCAGGTCCTTGCCCCTTCCTGATGTAGCTGCATACACTCCTGCCCAATGGACAATGCTGTGCCCACAAATCCAGACAGTTCTGCGCATCCGTCCTGGAACCAAGGAAGGTTCAGTTAGCCACCAGCAGCCGCCCTCCAAGTGTGGCTGTCACGGCAGGACCGTTGACCCCCCCCCCAAGCACCAGGGGGCATGACGCAAGCAAGCCAAAGTCCAGGAACAGTCCGAGGTCAAGCCGAGCAAATCAGGTAGCAAGGTTCAAACAGGTTTAAATCACAGTCCAAAAGCAGGGTCAGACATACCAAGGTTTCAAGTCCATAAATCACAATGATACCAGAGGAGTCAGAGATGAACGAAGGTCAACGAAGCCGAGGGTCAAAAGCCAAGGATCAAGCCGATAAGAATTCCACAAGGTCTGGAGCAGAGATGCAAGGATTCAGGTCCTGACAAACAACATTTGCCAGCACAAATGACTGCTGGCAACAGACTCGCAGATATACAGTGCTAGCTAATCAACTCATTAGCTAGCCGGGAGCGAGGTCAGGATCCTGTCAATATTCAGGGCTGAGAGATCTTCTGGCACACATGCGTGCATTCTGCCTTCGCTCTCTCAGCTGCTGTCTCCTTACATTCCGGAGCCTGGTTACA
>NW_015169281.1:43395-112083 GCF_001447785.1 Gekko japonicus
AGGACAGACGGGCATGCCGAACTCCCGCCGGGAGCTTGAGCACAAAAGCACAAAGCTGTGCACAACAAACTCGAAGGCACATACATGCCTGCCCCTCAAGCGCCTAGAGGAAATCCCGCTTGAGTTGAGCCGTCCAAATTTGAGAATGGCCACAAATTCGAAGTCAGTCTCCTACACAGCCACTACTTCCCTTCCCTTCCCTTCCCTTCCCTTCCCTTCCCTTCCCTTCCCTTCCCTTCCCTTCCCTTCCCTTCCCTTCCCTTCCCTTCCCTTCCCTTCCCTTCCCTTCCCTTCCCTTCCCTTCCCTTCCCTTCCCTTCCCTTCCCTTCCCTTCCCTTCCCTTCCCTTCCCTTCCCTTCCCTTCCCTTCCCTTCCCTTCCCCCCCCCTTTTTGTTTTGTCTTTATCTATGCTCATAGGTGCTGTCAGGAGGGGACCCTTCCATCGCCACCGCCGCCGCGTTCTGCGGCTCGGAATTAAAGGGCCAGCCTTTACAAAGGCTGCGCCCTAGCAGCGTTTGTGCTGCACGAAGAAGATGACCGGGAACTACCTCAACGCCCTGTGAAGTCCTTTGGTTCCACCATTGGGACCTCTCTATTTCTTTTGGTTGGAGGTGTGTCTGCACCGCTCCTCCTGCCCCCCCTCTCTCTATTGAGTGAGCTGCTTAGCGACACAAGCGGCTCCCGTTCAAAAGATTTTTCTTTCAATTCGGAGGATTTTTCTTTTGTTCCAAATTCCAATCTTTCCTTTCAACCAGTTTCGTGGGAACACCCCCTTGGGGGGTGAACCGAACTCGAGCGTGTGTGGGGAGGAGCCTGGAAGGTTGATCCCGAGTTGTCTATCATTTGTAAGGGATCAACCTGAGAAATTTGACACCCAGTTGTCTTTAAGCGGCCTGGAAACCATGGCTGCGTTATAGGTTTGGCGAATCCAGCCTGCGCCGAGGTGTGCAGCCTCCTTCCCCTTGGTGAGGGAGGAGCCCTGGCGTGGCCTGACTTCAAGCCGAACCTAAGCCCGAGCTTAATCGGTGCTGGCCTCATCCACTGCACTAAATCGCACCGCCTGCTATGCAAATCATGGCGACGGAGAGTTCGTTTGTCGGTCTGCCTGTCAGCCGACAGCCCGATTCTGTGTTGTTTCTTGCTATGTTTTCCAAATGTATTGCAATTGCTTTGCCTGTTTAGAGTTGTTTACTCAATGATTTAAACTGGACCCAGGAGGCTTAGCGTGTTGCTAATCTGCATACGCTTCGCTGTCCGAGCGCACGAACGGCCTCGGGCACGGCCGTCGGCCGATCCTTCCTTATAAGGAGATCCCCATGCATCCGAATGGAACCTTGGATTGTGCCACCGGCACTGGCTCAAAGGGGGGAATCCTTTTGTTTGTGACTTTCTATTCTTGACTGGGAGTGGGAGAGAGTCCCCCGGAGGGGACCCTCGAGTGTTTAAAACTGGTAATCCATTTGAAATCGGATCACAGCAGAGGCGTCACTCGTCCTCTAGCTAAAAGAGGTCTAGACCTCGAGGCGGAGTTCACCAAACCTATAAGCCAACCAGGGATCCCATGGCTCTGCACCACACAGCGCACGAGTTCAGGTTCCTTGTGCGATGGTTTGGCCCATTCGGTAGGAATGGCCGATGGAGAACGAGCCTAGGAGGTGCTGTAGCCAGACTGTGTTCATGATCATGGTGCACCAGCAAGAGCACGCGACCGTTGTTTTATCTTGAATATGACCTCCCGAAAATGTCTATAGTGCGCCTAGGAGTGCACCCACCGGTTTAGTCTGCTTTAAATAAATTGTGTTTATCATGGGATCTGCGAGTCCCAAGGTGCTTTGGGAAGCAAAGGGGGGAGACGATTTGCATATGCATAACCATGCCCCCACCAGTGAGAGGACCCCCTCCCCTGCCAGGACTGGCACGGTACTGGAAGCCCTCTTTCGCCCAAACACCGACACTACACGCGGCTGCGTGAATGCTGCTACTGTTTATTGCTGCTTGCCTCAATGAATCCCACGGACCGCCTCCGCTTAGGGAGACGATGGGGTTGTTTTACTCAGGGATCGGTGAAGGCTGCTTTATTCCTGGGAAACTGGGACTGTTTGCACACCATGCCTTGTGGTTTAGCTGTGAATTAACTGTTTTGTTGTTTTGTTTCCATGCAAGCAGGTTTGACATGCATTGAGCTGTCACTAGGGCATCACATGCACATCTGAAGTGAACACCCACGGCTCTTACTTGTCTGACGTCATTGCTGCCCCCCCCCTATTTTGATTTGGCATTTTTGGTAAGTATAGGACAGGTCTTGGTATTTTTCCCTTTTTCAAAGGAAAGAAACCCGTCCTCCAACGTTAGCTAGATTTAGACAGGAAGCACGGATGCCTCTGTCTGGATGGCGACACCCCGACACCGAAGACGTGTCTGCCTGCCTGCCTGCTCTTTCTGCTGACGTTGCCTGTCATGGACCCGGACTCTGTTCATGACCACACCAAACCAGATCACATAGGGGTCACCAACGCATGGACTTGGACATTCTTTTGCACCTGCCTGGCATGATGACGTTTCACTTCCATGCCAGCGCCTTGGAGTGGCACCCGCCACGTGGACTCAATGTTTTGTTGTCGTGGCAGGCCGAACTTTTAGTTCTGCCGCCGCGAAAGGGGGGACTGTAACGATATGAGCTTATGTTTGTATTTCTGTATAGTGGTGATGCTGCTTATGTGTGTCTCTAGCATGAATACCTATGCATTATGTATTCAGGGATTGCTGTATGTTGTGTGTTGCTTTGTTCTGCATCTCATGCTTGCCTAGAAATAGGCTGGCCTGGGCCTGCCGTTGCACATACGGACCATGTGCGTCCCTGGAATGTATCCCATGACTCTTTGGGATGGAGAAGACACCGCGCCATTGCACCCACTTGGAGAGCTATGGAAAATCCCCAGCGAACCCCGGCATTCTTGGAATGGAAAGAGCAAGTGACCCTACTCCCTTAATCTGGTTTGGAGATCTAAAGACAATAGCGTTTATGGCTTTGGAGCAGGAACCAGATCTGCAAATCAAGAGGTGTCCATGGGAACGGAAGATTCACACCTTGCCAAAAGGCACCTTTGATGTAGGAGTAGGATCTGCATATTGCCACCACCCCTTAGGAGAGCGTCATCCCCTTCGTCATCCCCTCGTCACCCCCTCTTCATCCAGTAGTGATAGTTTAGAGGACGGGTTTGATAGTTTATGGCTGGATAGCACATGCCCCAAAAAGAGTTTATTTAAGGAGAAACTCTCCTTTGTCTCTCTGGTTAACCCACCCTCCCCATAGCAGTGCACTAAGGTGCTACAAGTGACTCTACTACTTAAGTTCTCCGGAGTCGCGACCCAGAGAGCTCACACGTGGTTTGGCTGGTCCTACCTGTGTGCCTTGGAGTTCACAAGCTGCTGCTTTCGGCTGCCCAGCGTTCCAAGGAGGGGAGTTCTTCCTCAGCTGGACCTCAGATGAGTATAGCCGTGCCCCATTGTGTCTTCCCCATTTTGATGCTTTTGTTATTTTCTATGCTGTAATTGTTCTGATGTACTATTGTAACTAAGGAGCTTGTATGAATTTGTATGATTCCGATTTTGTATGCCTGATGAAAAACCTTTAGTAAAGACAACATTTATTTAAGGACTAGCGTGTTGTCTCACTTCCTGGGATATAGCCGAGCGTCTCATTCGCCATCCGACCTCTGTATAGACTGGTATTGAACTTACGCACAGCCACGAACACCCAATTTTCCTTGGTAGATAACTTGGATTGGGTCTCCAGGAATTTCCTGGAGAAGTTGGCATAACACTGGGAGGCTCTATCCTCCTCACCACTTAGATAGCTTTCAGCTCGGGGATCCAGTCTTTGCCTTTCTGCTGCAGTACTGTCCTCAGGAGCCTGTAAGTCCACAGGCTCCTGGCTGGCAGGTGCCTCCTCAGGGGCATCAGCAAGGGCAGGCATGGCATCAGCAGGGGCAGGCATGACAGTGGCCTTATGTAAGCCTTGTACACTCTGGAGCGGCATCGCCCTATGGCTTGGATGCGCATCAGGGGAATATTCTCAAGCCTTCATCTTGATTTGACTGAAGCAATAATATTACTGAGCACTTATTAATGCTAATCTGAATGTTTTATTTTGATTTTAATGTTTATACTGGCACTTGATGCCCTTGTTGTGAGCTGCCCTGAGCCCGCTCGTGGGGAGGGTGGGATAAAAATGTGAGAAATAAATAAATAAACAAACAAACCCTAGGCCTGCAGCAGTAGTGGCTGCCCCAATCCAAAAAGAGTGGGGCCCCAATTCCTGGTAAGACAGGCCCACCACTCCCTCAAGATGCCCGCAAACTGATACCTAGTCAGTGGTGTCCCATCTGGATGGATGAGCAGGGGACCACCCTTACTCTAACGCTAAGAGTGCCCTTTTGGCCTACACGGGGCAGGGGTTGTCCCCCTGCAAAGGCCCCAGCTTCATGCGAGTCCCATGCCCCATCTGGTCTGTTTTTGATCTGCTAATAAAGTAAGGACAGCCTGGCCAAGCAAAACAAGACATCTGAACCCCCAGCAGGTGATTAGTAAAGAATGTATGTCATCGGGCCTGGTGATTTGTCAGTTTTTAATTAGTCCATCAGTCATAGGACCTCCCCTCTCATTACCTCAATCTGACTCAGGTCCTTGGACACCACTCCTGAAATCAGTGGTTCTGGAGTGGGCAAGCACCTCCCATCTTCAAAAGTGAAGACAGAGGCAAAAAAAAAAAAAAGCATTCAGCTTCTCTGCTATCTCCTTATCATCCTTTAGTAATCCTTTCACCCTTTGGTCATCCAAGAATACCACTGCTTCCCTCACTGGTTTCCTGAGTGATACTAATGTATTTGAATAAATTTTTATTGTTGGTTTTTATGTTTTTTGCAATATGTTCCTCATAGTTCCTTTTTGCCTGTCTGATCTCTGACTTGCATTTTATTTCCAAATAGGTGCTGCTCCTCGCCAAGGGAGACTATTCCACAAAGGGCTCTTCCTACTGAGCTCCACTTCTTCTTTTTTTAATATGTGCATGTGTACACACCTGGAAGTCATGGTGACCTCTGGTGACTAACCCCTACTGGGGGCCTGGAGGATATTCAGAGAGGTGGCTGAATAAAGCCTGCCCGGCCTCCCACCGCTGGTATTCCAAGGAGGTCTCCCATCCAAGTTCTTGCCAGAGTCGACCCTGCTTAGCTTCCGAGAGCTGATGAAATCGGGTTTGCCTGGGCTATCCAGGTCAGGGCTGAGCTCCACTTCTTCCCTAACAGAAGCGGAACTGCTACCTGTGGCTATCTGTGCTGTCGTGTGCCAGGGATGACAATTCCCCCTGCTCAGCCCTACTGTCTGGTTGCTGCCACTTTCCCACCCAGTATATTTATTGTGATTTTAGATTGCTGTTCATCATGGAAGATTCATTTGCTCACCCGTGCACTAAGCGCTCATCATAACAAGTAAGAGTGGGAGACGAGACACGAGAGGTTATGATAGGATGTACCAATTGGGCCGGAAACATTAAGCGTTGCCTAGACTGCTACCTTTTTGATGGATGGAGATTCTGTGCCCACTGCATGAGAGGCAGAAAATCAACAGGTGAAGTTTCTCCAGCACAGATCTGCAGTGCTGTGGAAAGCTTTTACCATCTAGGGCTGCCCAGGGCCTCATGAAGTTGCAAAAGGCACGCCATTTCCCCCCATGAAGGAGGGGCAACCCTAATCCTGCCATCCAGGTCAAGGCAGATACTGAGGTGTTGGAAGAGGGGAAAGGCTGTTCTGTTTCTGTGGGGTGGGGGGGTGAGCTGCCTTTGTTCCTGTCCCTGCATTACTCCTCTCTGGAAAGGCCGGGGAGTCTGTGCCTTGGGGCTGGCAGGCAGCAGTAATTGAAAGCAGAAGATGAGGCAAATGCTGCACAGAGCTGCCAGCTCAGGGAGCCGACTGATCATCAATATCATTGTAGGAGAGCAAGTGAAAATAAATCCAATGGGGCCGTTGTTTGAGAGGCGGCTGGGCTTCTCTGGAGCACATGCCAGCTCCCCCCCCCCAATCCAGCCACAGCTCTGCCCCAAGCAGCAGACTAATCCCCACAGGGAGAGTACATGAAATCAGATGGACAAGTTTTGATGCGAAGCAGCAGCTTAGGGCGAGCTCAGGTTTCCTGGAGGTTTGCTATATTTATCTCTGTGATTTAATGCCAGCACGGGTTTAAATGCCACCAAGCAGTTGGTGTGAGGAGCTGGAGTTTCACTCCCCAACACAGGCTTCTCCTTGCCAGACGCTTACTATGGAACTCCTAGAGACCAGCCCATATTTTTTCACAGAACAGCGATTTTACGATGGGGAAAACTACCTGAGCCCTCGCTTACATAGCTATGAGCAGACAACCTACCAAGACCGAGCAGCCGTGGCACTGTGTCCTGAGGGAAGGGCTGGTTTGGAAGAGAAGGCCTCAGCCCTGCCAGACCACAGTCCCGGTCAGTGCCTGCCATGGGCATGCAAAGTATGCAAGCGGAAGAGTGTCTCCATCGACAGGCGCCGTGCCGCTACCCTGAGGGAAAAACGCCGGCTGAAAAAGGTCAATGAGGCCTTTGAAGCTCTGAAACGGAGCACTTTGCTGAACCCCAACCAGCGGCTGCCCAAGGTGGAGATCCTGCGTAGTGCCATTCAATACATCGAACGCTTGCAAGCGCTGCTGAGCACCCTCAATCAGCAGGAGCGGGACCAGCGGGAACTGCGCTACTGTAGCAACAGTGCCCAGTCAGGGGTAAGTGCCAAGGGAGGGGAAAGAGCCATCAGTAGACCATCAGTGTTGCCATGGAGCACATTCCTCAGCTAGCCTCAGGAGGAACCAGCACTGCTGGCTTGTGGGTATCCCACAGCAATGGACTCCAACTTCTCTGGCTTCAATAACTGGCCCTCCACACTGCAGCTTTCCTTACCCAAAAGAAGGTCCCGGTTCTGTCCCCTCCACACTGCAGCTTTCCTTACCCAAAGCAAAGTGGGTTATCGATATCTTGCCTCTGCTCTTCCTTCACAGGGGAATGGAGCTACCCTGTTTCCCAGTGTATTCAATCTGTGCAGCCTGAGGCAACTGTAAGATCAGCCTTTAGCACTTGCTTAGAAAAGTCAGCATGGGCTGGAGGATTATCTTCTTTACACATACATTCAGCACAGTAGGTGGGGGAATTTATTTTAGTGAGTGTGAGTAATTTTTAGGGGTTAATCTTCAACAATTGGTTGCGCTTCTGCATTGTGGTACAGTTCAAGTACAGCTGCAACTGTCCAGGGACCTTCCACTTAAACTCATCGAGTATGATTCCCTTATTCAGAAGGATGCAATAGCATAATCACTTGCTGGTCAAGTGTAGGGTCCTCACTCAAAAAATGTGCAATAGATGCAGCATCAGAGATATACAGAAGATGGGCAGGCATAGCAAGGTAATGACTGACTCAACCCTTACCACTGAGGTGAGTGGTACACACAATTTGAACCAACAGATGGCACTTCAGAAACAAATTCCAGCGCATGTGCCAGTGAGAAAGGATGGGGAGGGGAGCTTGAGACTGGGACAGCTGTTGAGTTCAAATGGGTAACTAGATGTCTCCATTTAAAGATGCACAAGGGCATTTGGGTACAAACTGCAGCCACTTATTCCTAGGGGCTAGGGCACTTAATTCAAGACACATTAAAAAAATGACTGAAAAGCAGTCTTGGTTCCTCACCAGCAGCCAAAGGGCTTGTACAGAAGCTCCAGAGTTTTGCCTTTCCAAGCTCCCTTCCCTGGATGTACAGATCCTGCCCCATGTTTTACGGAGAGGGGTTTGTGACTCAGTAGGAGAACCTCTGCTTTGTATGCAGAAGGTCCCGGTTCTGTCCCCAGCATCTCCAGTTAAAAGGATCAGGTCAGAAATAAAGGGTTGGATCCAAGAAGTGTTTCAGCTGGGAAGAAAGGGAGGAAAGGGTCCATGTGGACTGCCAAAAAGCTATGCAGGGGATCATGGGACCTGCATGAGCAAAAGCCATGTGGGATGGGGTCTGTGGTAAGGAGAGAAATTGAGTGGAAAAGCTGGCTGGATCCAACCCAATGGGAAAGACCTCTACCTGAGACTCTGGCCAGAGTAGACAGCACTGATATGTGCAGACCAATGGTCTGGTACAGTATAAGATAGGTTCATGGGTGTTTTATTATTTCATGGTTTTCCTGTTTAAAATTAGTAAGACTTGCTTTTTAAACATTTACTGCTTTTATAGATAGCACATCGAAGTCTGTTGTTTCTACACAGAGCATCTCATTTTACTACCATGTCCCTCCCATGGATGTGAAAATTAGTATTCTATGCGATTAATTTATAGTAGGATGAATATTAATTAGCTGCACGCAGACTGCACTAGTTCTTCAAAAGTTTAGGTTAGCAGCATTGGATGAATACATTATGAACCAGTACCTGGGAAAATGCAAAGTTCTCCACACAATAACACATCTTTTGTTAATTATGGCTGCCACATGAAATGTGATTGCATAAATATCACAGGCACCAGTTGGTCATTGCCTGGGGGGGGGGAGTCATTTGAGACAACTGGCAGAATTCCCTCGCCTGTCCCACTTTGTCCTCTGGTTCCATGAGAGCAAATGAAGCACTGTGGGACGCAGGGCACAAAATTCTAAGGGACCACGTTGCCTAGGGACCCTAGCAAGGGGCTGCTTGGAGACAGTAGCAACATCCCCCTTCTAGTCAAGCATCTTGCGTGAATTCTTCTGAATGTGGGGTTGGAGAGGCAAGGGCGGATTTCTGTCCGGTGGCTCTTAATTTTTTGGCTGAAGGTTTTAGTTTAGAACATTCGCATGAATACTTTTTGTTTCCCTGAGAATTTGGGAAGGGTAGGATATAGATATTTTCAAAGAACAACATCACTGCCCTCCTCTTTCCACACCATCTGATCATTTCAGGAACATTTACTTCTTTTTAAAAAAACACCTTGCAAACACTGTGCTTCGATACTGGACAATATATATAAAAGTTATGAACAGCTGCATGTTATTGCCCCCCCCCCTTCATACACCCACAGCCACACGACCCTTTAGGTAGGGGTAAGCTATCATACTGCTGGCACTGGATTTGAACTTGCAGAAGTCAAGTTTTAGCTGTAAAATATGTTTAAGGCCACTTTTATCCTTTATCATGCAGAAATACCGTAAAACAAAGGAGAAACAAAGATGGAAATCTCAGTGTTCCACAGCTGAACAAAAGCAGTTTAAGATAGATCCAGGTGGTCAGCTGTGTTGGTCTGAAGCAGTAGAACAAATTTAGAGTCCGGTGGCACCTTTAAGACCAACAAAGGTTTATTCAAGGTATGAGCTTGTACAGAAGCTACGACTTTGCATAGCTTAAACATCATCATGTTACATGTTAATTTACTGATAAGTCCCTGTCTATAAGTTTGAACCTTACATTCCAATGTATTTGAAAAAGTGTGCCTTGCACACGAAAGCTCATACCTTGAATAAACCTTTGTTGGTCTTAAAGGTGCCACCGGACTCTAAATGTGTTATGAAAGCAGTTTAAGTAAATCCAGACAGTGAAAAGAAATCTGATAGAAAGCAATGCTTTACAGCAAGTGAATGTCTTTTGGGGGGGGATTATAGCAAGGTGGGTAGTCGTGTTGGTCTGAAGCAATAGAACAAAGTTAGAGTCCAGTGGCACCTTTAAGACCAACAAGGGTTTATTCAAGGTATGAGCTTTCGTCAGATAATGAAATGGAATTTTACATATCATAGCTGTATATGTAGGAGCGGTTTGTTAAATTAGCATGCAAAATAGTGAGGACACATTTTTTAACAAATCAAAAGAATGACAAGTTAGTTCCTGGTTATCATCTGTTTTGGTTCAACTGGGGGGGGGGACACGACATAGGTGATAAATATGTTACAACTGGAGATTGATGTGCCCTAATTTGTGAGAGTCCTATCCTTAGACCCCATCTATCTCCTTTCAAGCATGGAGGTGAATTTTACTGCATCTTGGCTATGTAGAGTGTTTTCCTTGTCCCCAAAACAAAGAACTAAATTTAAATCTACCATTCCAAATTACATATTCAATTATATTCTTAATTGCTAAGGGTAGTAATAACCTTTTGTTATGTCAGAGATCAACAAGATTATAGTTCTTGGTCAGCCCAGTCACCCACTGCCATGTTTTTTGGTTGACAAGAACAAAGCAGACTACAACTAGGAACAAAAGCCTCACTTGCCTCTGAGTTACTGGCCCCTTTGGATTCCATGAAGTGGTAACTCCTGCCAACCCTCTTTCTTTGCTGCTGAAGCACGCACCTCTACCAGGAACGTGTATCTTGCATTTATGTATGATGCTTCCAACCACAGTACATCCTGACCCTGTGGAGGAAGTGAGTGTGGCTGGTGTTTGTGGCCATCACCTGGGACATGATGGGCTTCAGTTAATCACCCCTTTGTTCCTTCTGGAAGAAGGCAGAACTGGGATAGAATTGCAGCATCTATTTTGCTGTACCTGCTCTGACACAGAACCAGCTGCCAGTAGCACCACACTGTCACGCAGCATGTGAGCTCCTTCATCCAAATCCCAATGGAATCCTCTTTACAGTGTAGTTTCATGCATTGTGGGCTTCTTCTGGTTCCTATTTTCATTAATAAACCACCACAACATTCCTGGCAAATGAATTATTACCAGGAAGAAGAAAGGTAAGCGTCGGGGGGGGGGGACTTGCTTGACAGTGTTGTCATAATTGGGTGTCTGAATATGTATAATTCTCAGGAACCCTGTCTTATGATTCCAGGTATCCAGTGACCATGGATCCAGCAGCACTTCATGTAGCCCGGACTGGAGCACCCAGCTTGAGTTCAGCACTCATCCTGGAGGTAAGCAGCTTTTCTATCCACTTTTCATCATCCTAGATTCTTAACAGAAAAGGATCGCCCACCATCCTCCCCCTAGCAGGATATACCCAGTATTTCAGGAACATTGTGATAAACTTGGTTGGTCCACTATGGAGGATCAATGCTGTTCTTGGGATTACTGTGCTGTGTGTCCTGTCTTCCTCCTAATGGAGGTTACCCTGCCTATCCCAGGAGAGAGCTTGTGGAAGCATAAGCATACTCCCAACTTCTGTTTCCAAGACGTTAAGAGGCAGACAGGCTATGTGGAGTGATGAAGTTTCTAAGTTTTCTACCTGACACCAATTGCAGCCTGGTAAAGCTGCCCTGGATTCTAGAAGTCTGTGTTCAGCCACAGGAGAGCCTAAACTATCGCCTTCTTTCGTCAAATACTGGCAGGCAACTGGTTGTGTACAACTTAAAACCTTCTCCTGAGGAACAGAATCTGTGCTGTCACAGACATAATTAGACTTGGAATGTCCCTGAACAACAAACAAATGTAGTTACTGAGATAACCCAAAAGTTTAATTGTGAGCTTTTCCAATGAAATGTTAACATGCAAACTTATCTAAAACTTAGCTTAGGCACACACAGATGTAAATAACTGTTAAAACATCAAACTAGTTAACAAAGGCTACAACAAGGGTGGATGGTCTATCTTTTTAGGGTGCTAGTCTCTAAAGTACTGAGGTTTCAAACTGGCTGTATTTTTTAATTGTTGTATACCGCTAAGTGCAAAAAAAGTGGTATATGTAAGTACTTTAACAATATGAACGTTAGCAATATGAACTCCCAATAAGTTATAATGATGGGACCTGAAAGTTATAATTTGGGCCCCAAATCTCATCATTCATGCTAAATGTCATGGATCAAGATGGGTAGCCATGTTTGTCTACTGCTAAATGTCATGGTTATTCTCCAAGAGAGGTCTACATACTGTTACAACCTCCCCATTTGGACCTGGCAGGTAGATTCTGACCTGAGAGCTTTGCCTCCATATACATCTTCCTTGGCTCAGGACAGTGACAGGTAGAGAGAAGAGCCTCTCAGATTTAGAGTACTGAGTGGTCAGCCTGTTTCAGGGATACACTATTTGGCCTGTTGGGGGAAATTCATGTGTATATTCATCAGTTTCTACAACAGGCCAAGTAGCAGGAATTCCAACAAGTACCAGGCCTGAATCTAGCTACAAAACATTTGTGACCTTTACTCTTCTCTAGGACTGTTTCCCCCATTTGTTCAGAAAGCACTGGATTCTGAAAGAAAGCTACCTGCTTATAGTTACTTTATTCTCAACAGATCATTTGCTGAGTGATGATTCGTCTGAAGACCGCAACCTTCACTCACTGTCTTCAATTGTGGACAGTATTGTCGTGGAGGATGTAGCTGTTGCGTTCCAAGAGGAGAGGTCTCAGAACTGAGGATACAGGAAAACATGCCCAACTCGCTCACTTTTTAAAATGAAAGTCACCAGCAGCAGATTGTAGAGTAGAAGAAACATGACACTAGGACTTTATAAATGGGAGAAGCTCTCTGTGTCTTCACTAACACTGGAAGATATTCCAAATGGGAAGAGCTCTCCTTCCCCTCTAACACTGGATGAGATTTTATTTCCCTAGCCAAAGTCACAGACTTTAACTGGTGAAGCCACTTATCCAATTCCGTATGTCTGAAAAGCTGTTCTGCTTTTTTCCCTAAGCTCAGAGGCAAGCTAATGAGAAATATGCCTCATTATTTTATTTATGTATCTGCCAGGTCTCCAAAAAGGTAGTGTTACAGTGACTTCACTGATAACAAATATTTCATCTCCTCTGGAAATTGGGCTGGAATTGGCTGATAAAAGCATTCTGATGTATTTTGGGAACATTAATTAAGGGCGAGAGGACATCACTTCAGCATATTATGGAAGGATTCCAGAGTGGCTGTTTTCTTCAGTTTGTAGAAGTTTTGCTTCATTGGGGGCCAATGGTTTCTGTGTGCGCGTGTGTGCAAGTGTGTGTACTTTTTTAAAAAGATACTATCTGACCAACTTCTTTTGGCAGTTTGCAATTTCCAGGCACTGAAGCCATATAAATGCTGCCACTGAAGTTTTTTCTACTGCGTGGAATTGCCATTTTTGTATTTTTGCTAACTTATTGTGAGATTTTTTTAAAAAAATAAAGGCATTTTTGTTTGAAGCGTCTCATGGAATTTGTTTGCAAGATGCATCCAATGTCACAGAAATATGTTTACAGGACAGCACAAGGACTGACCGGCTGTGCTTGGTGAGTAAATGCATATAGTTACAGAACGTGATGAGGCTGGGGAGACAGCTAGAGTACTGTTGGCAGAAAACTCATACTGAATCAGAAAACATTTTAGGGAATTTTAAAGGGCTAGCGGAGAAGTGCCTGCTTGGGGGCAGGGATCCCCTACCCCCAGTAGGGATATGACCAGCCTCTTTGCCAATGAAGTCTCTTGCATCTAGACTGACTTAGATGCTAGTTTTAGGGTACATCTTCTGCTGACTGTACTGATAGCAACTCATTGTCAGAGTTCTGCGGATAGTTTCAGGGTGGTCTCCCTGACTGATGTCGACAGGTTGTAATGGCCCCTTCTTGTAAACTGTATCCTTGCCCATGCTGGCTATTAGAATCATGCTGGGGGAGAAATGATACACTCTTTGCAGAAGATTATTAATGTGTCCTTCCTTCAAAGGTCATTTCACTCATAGCTGAAAGAAGCTGTGATTAGATGCCTTCTTAAATACTCTGGATAAGAGCAATGTTGGCGTTATCAACCTGTGTCCAGTCTCTCCTTTCTGGGTAAGGTGACTGAACAGATTGTGTCAGAACAGCTGCAGGCAATTCTGGATGGGACATATTTCAGTCTGTCTTCAGGCTGTGTTTTGTGACTGCTCTGATGGTCTTGGTGGGTGATCTCCAGCTACAGTTGTATAAGGGGCAATCTACCACTGCTGATATTGCCAGACCTATCAGCAGCGTTTGATACCGTCAGTCATTATTTGGGTGGGTCTACTGCAATCCACGTGTGGGGTGAAAATGGACAGCTGCCACGTGGTTTCACTCATTTCACGCTGGCAGAAAGCAAGGAGTTTCCATAGGATAGGCAAAATCAGCTAGTTGGCTCTTGTATAAAATGCTCAAGGATCTACTGGAACATATAATACCACTGCTCTGTCAACTGCTTAGCTTGCCTTTTTTTCTTCCAAGACCAACATAAAGTGCTGCTTATCACCTTTAAAGCCCTCGTGGTCTGGGACTCTCATACCTCTCACAGTACATCTCCCAGTATACCCTCATGAGCTACTTGCATTCCTCAAACAGCCTTCTCCTGGTGGAGCCCTCACCTAGGGATGATCTATTTGGTAACAGTCCAGTCCCAGGCATTCTCTGTGATAGGTCTCCTCCTGTGGAATGGTCTACCACAGTGAGTGCAGACTTCAGGAAGCCTGTTTATTTAGATAATTGTTATGCTGCCTCTCCAAGAATATGCCTGAGGTGCTTTACAAAATAAAAATAATAAAAGCAAAACATTAAAAGGTATTAATTAAATTCCAGCATTTTCTGTTCTGTTCTAGAGAACATAAGGATATACACCAGTTTTTTTTTGTTATTGATGTGCTCTGTTCACTCTCTTACATGGCCCATGCCTTATTCCACATGGAATTCTGATTAACATTCTGTTTCTAGGTTTCAAGTACAAATGTGAGCAAATGGTTATTGATGTGCTATGTTCACTCTCTTACATGGTCCATGGAATTCTGCATGGAATTTTGATTAACATTCTGTTCCTAGGTTTCAAGTACAAATGTGAGCAAATGTACCCCACAAATGCAGGACAGTCAAAGTGATTTATGAAGGAGTCTCTAATCTTCTTGAGTCTGGGTACACTTTGGAATGGGGGGGAAGGATAGTGTGGTGCCACCATAAAATAGATACCATGGTGAACCACGACGTTTACCACTTGTATTTTTAAATAAAGTTTCAGTGAAATATTGGGAGGAGTAGACAGTTTTAGTTTTGGGGGGACAGTCAAGAGAACTTTCAGATAATGGTGTAATACGGGCTAATATTTACTCCATAGTGGCTCCTGTCTTTGTGGAATCCAGTTGAAGTCAATCCTACGGACTTTAAGAAATTTGTGTACAATGGATTTTATTTATGTCTGTATATGCACATGTATAGATATTCTGGTTGGGTTGCTATCTTCCTGCTGGGGGTGGGAGATGTCCTATTCTTATGTTGCAGTTGCTAGGAGGTTGGGCTGGGTTCCCTGACTGTGGGGACAGTAAATTCTCCATTCTTATTTTCTTCTTCTCTCCAGCTATTCCCACCAGGATATCCAAAGCTAATAAAGGGGCAAAACAAAGAAAAATGTTGAAAAGCAGCAAAAGGGTAGTGTAGGTATACCATGGCATCAAGTGCTAACTTTTACCATGAACATAGGACACAGATTCAACTGAGGGTTCTTGGCTTGTAGAGTCCATATAGGATTGTGGTTCCCCCCCCACCCCCCAACAGTAATCCTGGGTTTCTTGCCCACCTCATGCATCATGATTATTAGGATTCCTTTGTCCTGATAATTCATTTGTCTTACAGGATTTCAAGCATCATCAGTCTTAAGATTAAAAAAAACTAGTTCTAAACACATATACATTTCAAGTTAATTAGAAGGGACTGAGATTCATTTGTCTTACAGGCTTTCAAGCATCATCAGTCTAAACTAGTTCTAAACACATATACGGTACATTTCAAGTTAATTAGAAGGGACTGAGTGGTTAGGAATTCACCATCTTTCACACCATCTGTCTAACCACACAGATCAGCGGAAGCCAGAGGAAGAAACAGAAGCAGCCACGCAACTAGTGGTCAGGGTTGGCCCACATGCCAAAAGGAACAACTGGCATTAAAACTTTGTTCTGTCAGATGGATGATGCAACTTATGATCATGCGGCTCTATTATTTATTTGATTTCTACCCTTCTTCTTGATCCAGGAAGATCTCTGAGCAGTTGGGATTGCACAGAGAGAATTTATATGAACGCAGAAGAGAATTATGAATCCACCAGCCTTGTTTTAAAATCTGATTTATTGGAACACACATACACCCATTCCTGACTTGTTTGCAGGGTTTGGAATCCATGCAGTACCAATATGACAAAAGAAATAGGTAATTGATATAAAGGGATCAGTTACTCTTTAAATTAAAAAAATATTTAATACTGTATTAGGCAAGTAGTACACCAAAAAGACATTGCAACTGTACAGTCTCTTGGATATTGCACTTCCAAACAGCACGGTATGAGTATAGGGCATTCCAGCCACCAAGAAATACCACGTCAGTAATAAGGGGCCACACAAGGCAAAGGCAGCATGAGGAGACAAACAGATCCTACCCTAGAAGGAAGAAACAGTGAGGAACCTTCTGGATCACAGGCTATCTGTAAATGCAGAGAGAAGAAAGGGGGGATTTTCTGTTTGTCTACAAGGGTAGAGAGGGCATTGACTGTGTACCCAACAGAAATGTGGGGACTGCACTTTGTACTCCCAGCAACAGATTTTATACATGACATGTGACCTGGAAGACACACACACTTGCTTGATAGGTTCTCTCTCTTTCCTTCCAGCATCCAATACCTTGCCCTGTTTCTAGCCCCAACTCTTTCATTTCTGAAAGCCAAGATTGTCCATGGGCAGGTTCTCTTTGTTTCTTGGGCACAGTGGCCAGATCCAGCAGAAGCCTGGTGTGCCTCGGGGAGAGAACCAAGCTGGGTTTTCCTATATTCTCGTTGCCTTGTTTCCTTGGCGATAGTCTTATAGGGTCCCGGCAGTACTGCTGCTCTCTGGCGTAATGGCAAAATGAAGCACAGGAAGATAACGGTGCAGGTACTGTTGTCGACCAATGTCAGGGTGTCTCCATGTCTTACCAGACCTATGTCAAGATCACAGCATCACATAAAGGACTGATCTGGGAGGAGGAAAACCTGTTCCCTTTCTCAGCAAGGAATGGGTTTATAACCAAGGGAAGGAGGAGAGAGAAGTGAGAAGCCACAGATATAATTGGGGTTCAAGGACACCAAACAGGAGACCAGGGATTGTGTACAAGCAGGAGGACGAGTGTCCTTTTGGCCACGTAGCCCAAAATGGTTGACCTGTAGCTTCCGTTCTTTGGAGCCAAGGAGCAAGCATAGTCTGGTCTCTGGCCTACTCTCGGAAAGCAGCCAGTGTATAACCGTACAAGTAGTGGGAATGTGCTGCAAAACAAACAAGTAGAGAGGATATATTAACACAAGTGGTATATATTAACAGAGTGCTGTGGTGATCTGCTTTGACCCTGTACTTTCACTCTCATGTGCCAGTTTAATTTTGCTCTGCTCTAGCAGCCTGAGGTAGCCCAGGCATGAACCTGCAAATCAGACAGGCTGCTGCAAGACTGCCTCCTTCCATGACTAGGCAGAGGGAAACAGATCTGTTCAAAGAGTGGCCGGGGAGGGTTTATACAATTCAAATGAAAGGCAGGAAGGACACATTCATCCCCTCTGCCTCATTTGGCTCCTCCCATTCTCACAAACAATCACAATCTGCACTGACAATACAGAGGATGCATAGAGGCTGCTGTAGCAAACACAAGCAGTGGTTCATTCATGGGCAACAGACTCCCCACCGAACAAGACCCGGGTCTATTCATGTCACTGGGAGCTCCAGGGCTGCTACTGCCTGGGGGAGAGGGAGGAAGGGAGGAAAGCCTGCTATCTTTATCCAACAGCTGTCATCTTCCTTTCCATAGCTGCCTCCCCAGTCGCTATTCAGCACATTCCTCCTCCTCGTTGTTGTTATTGTGACCAGTACACTTTTGTCAGCGCTTCAGGCACTTGCATCTCTTGGCCACGGAGCTCTCAGCAAGATGCCAGACTGCCTGGTACCCTACTGGATAGAGAGTAGATTCAGTAATACTCTGGAAAAGGACAAAGTGTCCAAGTGGCTCAGCTGTAAAAATGGGCCCTGATTGCATCCACCGACATTAAACTCATCTTCTGTGTGTTTTAAATAAAGCTTGCTTGATGATCAAGCCGGTTTACGTGGAAGATCGATCTGCTGGGGTGTTCTATTCTGTATCTCAAGCTATTATCTTTGATGCCTTGAGTTCACTGTTTATCCATTTATTTTTCATTTGTACCCCCCTTCTAAGGAAGGGTCTTCTGGCTTCATGATAACCTTTTGCGAGAGAGACTACTGACCTTCATAGCCAAGTAGGGATGAGAATATAGGCTTCCCACATCATTCTTACTGTTGCACCAGGCTGTCTTTGGTCTTCACTGGCTCAAATATATTTAAGATAGCATAGAGCTAGTTGTCTCCAAGGTAGATATTAGAAGAAGGGAAGAAGAGACTGGATGTATACCTTCAGTCGGAGTGTCAGAGCAGCTTACAAGAGATATCTCTTCTTCTCTTACAATCTCCTTCCCTTCCTCACCCCACAACACACACACCCTGAGGTAGGTGAGGCTGAGAGAACTCAGAGAGCTGCTTGATAGTATCCAGTGCCACTCGACATAGGGTTTGTGTTGGGGTTAGGCTGATTCAATGAACCTGATTGCCAAAAGCCACATGACAACTGTACTGAGTTCTCTGGTGTCAGGTAGCCCTGTCATAGATCTGGAATGTGGAGGGGTGCACTGCCTCCTCGTTCCCAGCTCATCCCTGCCTCGTTTCTGTGCACTATCTTGAGCCTGACCTTGTTATTGTTCCCAGCTTGCAAATCAACAGGTCTGGGAAAGTTAACGGCTTCTGAACTTTTGCCGCTTGCTGCTAGCTTCTTCCCACCTGCACGAAAATTATCCATTGGCTTTGACTGAGGGGGGTAGTTTGATTTCACTATAAGTTTGTGGCCATTGTATTACCGGCCATTCCTGACACAAGCTGCATACTCGTTCTTTAGTTATGGAATAACAATAAAACACTTTGCAAGAAGCCTTGGTGTGAGTTGTGACCTGTCTAAGGAGCCTGACATCTGGTCTGATACAGAGATAAGTGCAGATTGTGGGTCAGTGTGGATGCTGCAGTCCACACACACACCTGCCCCTTTGTTCTCATGCTGTTTCCTGCACTTCCATCTTAGTACTAGAGGACTAGACCAGCAACACAGGAGGCTTCCCTGAAAACAAGACCTAAGACAAGAAGAGCTATGTTTGGAGGCACAGAGGAAATGCACTCAAATGCATGTTGTATAGAAATTCTGGTTTTGTCCATGAAGTTCTGTGAAATACTGTGATTGTAGCTGCTCTGTCCTAGTTTCTAAGCTTACCTGGAGCCTGGGCCAAGTCTCATTGGAAACTTATTTTCAGCAGGAGTATGTACGAACTGTGGACGTCTCCAGTCTTTGGGACCCAGATGCACCAACTGCAAACCGTTCACCAACAACACACAAAAGCATGCTATTAATGAGGACACAGCACTCATGCGAAGCAAACCATTAGGCTTGGGTTGCCTGTTGAGGATGATGATGTTTTTGTTCAGGCTATTATAATATTTTTGTCAACAAAGAACTAATATCTGATGCTATTAATACATGTAAAAATGTAGAATGCTGGCACAGAAGGGAAAGTGGATCAAGGAGCATATGGCCTCAAAGAGTACAGACTGCAGAAAATTTGGACAAGTGAATGACAAAAATGAATCCTAAAAGAGCTAGACAATGGTATATATAGTCTTCAAATGGATATAGTTAGGGGAGTCTCAGAACTTGGTAGAGGCTGGGGGTTGATTTATTCTCTAGAATTCTAAAATTCTTATGAACCCTAATAACATTATTCTATTTACAAGGGCTTGAAAGAAACCAATAAATAGATACTAATGACATTGGGTCCTTGATCTTTTTTGTATCGCTGCTCTCCAATTAAAGGAACTAAAAGACAAATTATGACAATCCAATCTCTGTTCAGAATGAAAAACATTCATCTGGGGCCCTGGTGCTAGAGGAGGTTTTCGTTTCTTTTTCTTCTCCCTTTCTCTTTTACAAACTCATTCTCCATGCCATTCCCCCCCCCCCACAACTCCTAGCAAGAAAACATAGTTGCACTTACGTGTAACTGTTGTTCATTGAGTTGTCACTGTGCAGGCACACATGGGTACTGCGCAGGTGCAAGCCAGCCACCGGAAGATAGTAACAGAGCAGAAGGAGCCCCTCCCTGCTAGAGACATTGAGACCATTTCCCACCTAACAGTCACGTGCTCCAGGGAGGGGCTCTGCACACTTCTTCAGTTCCTAAAAGCCGCCACTATGAGCCATGGACAAGAGAAGGTTGTTACAATGGGGACCCTGAGAGGATATATATACAGTCTTTCTTAACCTATTTCTTATATATATATAGCTCACAGGGGAGCAGGAGGGAGGGATGTGTGCCTGCACTGTGACAACTCGATGAACAACAGTTACAGGTAAGTGCAACCATGTTTTCATCTTCGTTGTCCTGTGCAGCCCCACATGGGAGACTACCAAACTAAAATAGCAGGTGGTGGGGTGAGCCATTCATTGGAAAATAGAATGGAGGACTGCTGTCCCCTCTGCTGTCTTCCTTCTAGTATTTGTGTCAACTGAGTAATGTTCAATAAAACTGTCAGCTGAAGACCATGCAGCCACTTTGCAGATTTCAGCTAATGAGATGCCTGGGCTCTCATACAACCCCCATTGTCGCAGTGTTCTCGGAGGCTCCATATAATGGCTGTATGGTTCCGGTCCCAGAACTGGATTCACGGAACCCACTGGATTGTACTGTAAGGGATGTTCATATGGATCTGATTGCCATGCCCCTCTGGAGGCCCACTGGAGTACTGGTTCAGTGTATGCTGCCAGTTGTGTTGGTGGTTTGTTGCAAACTGATAGAGACCTGGGTGGTGATACATAAACAGGAGACAGAGTACTTGGCTCCTTCTGTCTCAGTTCTGCAGATCTGAGGTCAGTGCGAGACACAGAAGTGGATCGGTGTGACTTATGCTTTGCTTTAGCCTTATGCTTCTTTGGAAGTGGTTCTGAGATTGACCTACTTGGTACTGAGCTCGGGTCCGTGGATCGCTTATGGGCTGGATCTGTCTATGGAACGAAGTGTGCAGATACCACCAACGGGGCTTGAGATGCACAGTCAGAGGTCTGCTGCAGAGCTATAGATGGAGGCTGGTTCACATGAGCAGATGGTTTAGCTGCCGGGCTAGAACCTGCTGAGAGCACTTTTTCTCACAACGCTGCTTTCAGGCAGGACACTCGATGAGCCCTAGCCTTTGGGGTGAAGCGCTGGCAGACTGCACATGCCGCAACATTGTGACCTTCCTCCAAACAGATTAAACAGACCTCATGGTCATCTGTCTTTCTCATTGTTGTGGAGCACATGAAGCATTTCTTGAACAAAGACATGTCGAAGAAAAAGGTGGGATGGCAAAAGAAGAACTGAGGAAGTGTGCAGAGCCCCTCCCTGGAGCATGTGACTATTGGGTGGGAAATGGTCTCAACATCTCCTACAGGGAAGGGTTCCACCTGCTCTGTTACTATGCTAGAAAAATGTGGGACTGCACAGGACGAAGATAAACTACCGCTTGTGGGGGGGGGGGATACCAGCACCACATGCATGCTTGCCCCTACAGGGCAAACAGTGGTTCCAAGGCGTTATGAATATTGCAAAAATATACAGCAGGATTAGAAGAAGAAGAAGAAGAAGAGTTTGGATTTATACCCCGCCCTTCACTACCCAAAGGTGTCTCAGAGCGGCTTACAAACTCCTTTCCCTTCCCCTCCCCACAACAGACACCCTGTGAGGTGGGTGGGGCTGAGAGAACTCTGTCAGAGGCTGCTCTTTTTCAAGGACAGCTGTGCCAGAGCTGGTGACTAACCCAAGGTCACATCAGCAGGTGTAAGTGGAGGAGTGGGGAATCAAACCCGGTTCTCCCAGATTAGAGTCCGCACACTTAACCACTACACCAAACTGGCTCTCATATAATTGCCAACAAGAAAACCAGTGTGATAAATGGCTGCTAAACTGTATATAAAATATTGTACATTTAATAGGTTTAAATGCTATATAACATGTTCTAATAATCACCAAGCTACCACTTGTGCAAGAACTCTATCACACAATAAAAATAAATGTATAACTCTAATACATTCATGCTTGTACCAAGCCTGAAAATTGAATGGTAAAGTCCACCTTATACTTCCTGTATAAACTTTATAACTTGGAAAATTACGTGGGTATTGGCATTTTGTAGAGGATTTTTGGTAAGATTGATTCCCAACAGCTGTGTATTTCATTATCTATGCTATATTTATATCTATGGCTAGTTCCAGATAACTCCATGGAAGAAATTGTATTGAAAATCTTTCTGGAGTTGATCATCCTTATGAAAACGAGTTGGAACATAGATACTCATTGTTTGTCCTGTTTGTCGGCTCGCTTGCCACGTGCTACAAGAAGGAATGTGTTAGAGTTATAAGTTTATTTTTGCTGTGTGATAGAGTTCTTGCACAAGCGGTAGCTTGGTGATCATTAGAACATGTTATATAGCATTTAAACCTATTGAATGCACAATGTTTTATACACAGTTTAGCAGCGATTTATCACACTGGCTTTCTTGTTTGCGAATGTTAAAAAAGCATAAGGGGTGGGATTGTGAGATCTGTTTAAAACTTCCCTTGCAGCAATGTGATCTACCCCCTCCCTTGTGGCTGCCTTTAAGTTTTATATCAATGGAGGACACACCATGCAGCATTCAGGTACCTGAGAGACAGAAGATGTTAGTTTGGAACTGTTTATTCCATACATAAGGAAAGCAACAGAAAGCTGAACGGTACCTTCCGGTGGCATTTTCTTCGGTGGTGCTGAAGGAGGTGGCAGAGGTACTAAGGAAGTCACTCGGAACCCTGCTGGGAGAGTCTCTGCTGACCCACTGAGCATGTTGATGCTGTGAAATTCTCGTGGTCGAAAACGCTTTCGCCAGGAAGGAGTTCGCCGAAAGCTCTTATCATCACCCTGTAGAGGAAGGGAAATTATTCCATGTACCAAGCCAAATGATCAGCAGAGCATTTGAAAGGAAAAAATAGCTTATGCCTCCTGTACCAAGAGGGTATAGTTTGGGCAAGCTGCAGGAACGGGATAATTTCATTAATCCTGCATCAACCAAATGGACAGTTTCAAGCAGATGTAATTTTAAAAAGTCCTGTGGTCAAGAAAGCCTTTATTGCAAGCAGGCAAGCCTGTGTAAGGAGAACATGTTCAGACTATACTCGCACTATAAAGTCTGATTGTATGAAAAGTCTCCTCGTGAGCATGTCTGAGGTCAGGCTCTTAGACAATAGAATAATGGACCACAATACTAGGACTTCTTCTCTCCCTCACCCCCAATATCAGCTGAAGACAGAAGAACCTTCTAGGAAGAATCAAGAGGAAATTGCTTCCCAGGAAGCCTGATGGGAAAGATTGTATCTCAACTCTTTTATGTTCAAAAATCAGGAACTTGGCTTTAAGAAACACACAAGTAGTCAAATAATAATGATTCTTTATCCTATTACCAGGTTTTTTAAAAAATCAATATTCTCAATCAAATTTATGCCATATTCCAAAACTAAGTGGCCTCTCTGTTGATAAGAAACACCACAGAGCAAGCAACCCTTTAAAATGAGCTTCCAGTCCAGGGCTGTTGTATTACAATTATGCATTTATTTTATGGCTGCCTGTATGCTTGTAATATGATGTTTGGAAAAAATATGACAAAGTCCCAGCTAAAATCATGGCATGCATTTTATAATGATGAAAGCTAGTAACTTCATAGACATCAACAGTAACCTGCTGTCAGAGGTAGGCATAGACTTGTAGACATCCAACTTAAGGGGTAAAAATCTGTTCTGGAATAACCCCACTCAGTTCCACCAGTCTTCAAAAAATATTGCTGTGTTGAGGCACACAGACTTTGTTTCAGTAATGCAAAGAGCTTAGCACTCAGCAAAACTGCTATAACCTAACCCAGTGGTATGATTTCAGGAATGGACCCTATTTCACTATTGTTAACATACCTTTTCTCATTCTAGAAATGTTCCAGAAATGGCCTAGGAATTTTAATGTCCTGTTCCCCAAACTTGACAAACCATCACAAAGATAACTATAATGGTGGATTGCTGCTATGGAACATCTGGGTTTGTCAAGTGACAACACTAATGTGTCAAGTGCAAGGCAGTATATTCCATGCAGAATATTTATTAATTAATAGAAAGGGGCACATATTATTTAAGTCTCTCCAGTGTTTACATTTATTTTTATTTATTTGTTTACATTATTTATAGTTGGCCTTTCTCACTTTGACTCAAGGCAGATTACAGAGTGAGTCAATACAATACACAGGATGGGACACTCAATAATGCAATAAACAATGCAATAGGATTAGGGTTGTAGAACCAATTAGAAGTTTAAAAATAGGACTGAAGCAAAGCATTAGCATTAACATTAACATGGCATATTAAATGACGCATAATTACATAGCACAATCGTAGTTTCAGTAAGCTATACACAGTAGTATAGACCATAACTTTGGGAATCATTTACTACAGTACAACTCTATTGCTTGCCCTCTTGAATAATTCAACATTGTGGAAAGCCAGGAGGACGAGAGCATTCCTGACCTCCCCAGGAAGGCCATTCCAGAAGGTGGGGGCCGCAACAGAGAAGGCATGTTGCTGATCTTGCCCATTTGCAGGCTGGCACCTGCAGAAGACTTTGCTAAAATGAGTGTAGCTGCTGAGGCAGACCACAGGGTGAAAGACAGTCTCACAGATTTGAGGGACCGAGGCCATGAAAAGCTTTATATCTGACAGCCAATACCTTGAATTGAGCCCAGTAACTGATGGGCAGCCAGTACAGTGACTGCAGAATGGGACCAATATGCATGCTCTATCTAGCTCCCGATAACAGCTGATTGCACCGCTTGGGAACAGTGACCAGAGGGAATTAGATAAGCATATGGAGCAGAAGTCCATCAGTGGCTATTAGCCACAAGGTATAGATAGGAACTCTCAGGCTGGGGCAAGTGATACTCTGTATTCTTGGTGCTTGGGGGGGGGGCAACAGTGTCCTGGCCCCACTGCTGGACCTCTTGATGGCACCAGTGTTGGTCTGGATGGGCCACTGGCCTGATCCAACATTGGCTTCTCTTATGTTCTTATGAGCTGTGGCATTCTGCACCAACTGTAGTTTCCAAATTGATTTTGAGGGGAGACCAATGCTCAGTGCATTACAATAGTCTAGACTCCATGTTACTGTGGGATGAATCCAGGTGGCCATATCAGCCATATCAAGGTAAGGGGTCATCTTTTGGGCTGAGTTGGAAAAAAGTCTTTTTTAAAGCTGCATTAACTTGCTTCTCCAGTAATAACACTGGGTCCAGTATAATAACCCCAAAACTATTACGTGTGTCAGCAAGGATCGGCTGAACACCATCAGAAATGGAGAGCAGTGTGTCTTTCAAGATCTCTGCCTTAGTTTTCCGGTTTTGGCTCCCTCAATGGCGGCCGCGTTCTCCCGGAGCTCAGGGAGACACGTGCTTTGAATCGGCGGATGGGAGGGGGTGTGATGGTATGCATCCCCCCCCAGGGCCCTTGCGTTAGGCTCCTAGCCATGGGGCGCTTGGAGGGCCTTTCCTCCGGCAACCAGCCGGCAAAGGGGGGCCGATCCCTGCCCTGACGATCCCGGGACAAGCACTTGGTGGCCAGGCGAGTTAATCACAGAAAACGAGTTCTATGCTGAAATGTGAGTGACTGTATAAGCGAAGACACCAGAAAGTAAGCTGAAAGCCCCCAAAAAAACAAATCGAGGGGGCCCCCTTCCCCTCAAAAGGAAAAACGGAACTGATAAACGAAGCTATGGGGGCGGACGGCGGACTGCAAAACTGAAATAAGCTATAATAAGGAGCTTTTGAGAACTAACCAAGCATTTCTAAAGGATCTTGAGACTTTGATAACTTTTTCTAAAAAGTAAACAATCCTCAAACATGGCGCCTCCGAGGAGGGAGGAGAAGGACAAGCAACCGAAACTGAAGTTCCCTGCTGGAAATGCTAGCCCAGTGAGTTCCGTTCCTAGACAGGACACTGCCATAGACTTCCAAAGCATGCTGACCGAGGCCCTGTGCCCTCTGCTGGAATAAATGACATTGCTCCATAATACGTTCAATGCACAACAAAGCCAGTTAAATGAAGCTACTAAAAAGACAGAGAAAATGGAGCAAGAGCTTAAAGAAGTGGATGCCAACACCCAGAAGCTTAAAAAACAAATGCAGGGGATGGAGAAAAAGAGAGCAACTGATGAGGCTCAACTTTTACAGCTGCAAATGGAAAAGGCAAGCTATGTCTTAAGATTTCAGGGGGTCCCTGAAGCAAGAGGAGAAGACTTGAAGCAGATTATGTGTGATGCATTGGGGCCGGCTGCAAATTTAAAAGCAGATTTTCTACAAAATGAAATAGATACGATCTATAGGCCGTATTCTGACTACATAAGAAAGAATAATCTGCCCGGCGAGATTGGGGTGAGATTCTCCAGGAGACAAGTAAGAGACCAAATATTGAAAGCAACAAGTGGAGCCACCCTGAAAATCAAAGGCAAAGAAATAAGAGTTTTGAAGGACATCCCATTTGAAATAAGGAAGAAGAGAAAGAAATTCAGAGACTTGGTGCTGTTTTTACAGAAAAATAATGTCCCCCTACAGATGGTGTGTACCTGAATGTATGCTCTTCAAATTTAAAGATAAGAAGGAAAAAATTGACTCTGTTGTAAAGGCACGCAAATTCCTACATCAACAGGCCGGTCCAGCAGATGAAGAGGATAAAGATGAAGATGGCAGCAGCAAGGGAAGTGAAGGAGTACTGGCACCTTCTGATGACTCCATTTCAGAACAGGGGGCATCTGCCCCTAAACTAAGCTATCGATTGAGAAACAAAAAGGGGAAAAAATGAGTTGTGATTGTTCTCTAGATTCTGTTTTAAAATGAATTTAAATCATTTCTTTATAGAGCTCTTTATATAGTCAGATTTGTTGGAGATTCTAGTACAAGCATTAAGAATTGTGTACTCACTTAACATAGCAAAGAATAAGCTTACCTATTTAGAAGCTAATTTTATAAGCATTGTAAAAGACCACCATCTTTTGGGTTTTTAGTGGTTTTTCTTTACTTTTACCTGTAGTTAGTAGATACCTTCCCTTGTTTCTTTGTAGTTTATAGAAAATGCAAATTAAAAAAATCCCCTACAGGGGGCCAAAAAAAAAAAGATCTCTGCCTTCAACCAGCATTACCTCTGTCTTCTCAGGGTTTAGTTTCAACTTGTTCACTCTTACCCAATTTAACAAAGCAGCCAGGCAGTTATTCAGGAACTCTAATACAAGGGGTTTGGATAAAGATATATAAAGCTAGGTATCATCCACTTATTGATGACAACCAACGCCAGTGCTACAAATGATTTGTCTTAAGGGCTTTACATAGAGATTGAAAAGCACGGGAGATAGAATTGCACCTTGTGTAACTCCACAGGTGATGATAACCCCACACTGATAACTTGTTTCCAATAGTAGCTCTTTGGGTCCGATCCTCAAAGAATGATTTGAACCAGTCCAGCGTGCCTCCCCTGATACCTCCAAGCACTCCAACAAGATGGTATGATCTGTATCAAAGGCTGTAGATTAGTCCAGTTAGAGAAACACAGAGGCTTGGCCTTCATCTACACTCAGGTGGAGGTCATCAGCTAAAGACAGCAGAGTCATCTCTGTCCCACAGGGCAGCCTGAAGCCAGCCTGAAAAGGGTCTAGAGCAGATGAGTTATCTAAGAAGACCCCGAGTTGATCTGCTACTGCTCTCTCAGTCTCTTTGCTCAACAAGGGCAGGTTAGAGACTGTCGATAATTGGCCAAAGCCAGGCCTACCTTCAATCGCTTAGTGCAAAAAATTAAATTCAACATGTGACCTCTTTCATGTGTTGAGCCCATTACAATTTGATAGAGGCCCAATGGAGTCAATGTCAAGAATCCCCAATCCAAGGGATTCTTGGTACAGGCCAGCAGAGCACAAAATTACAAAAACCCTGGGGATTACTTCCACACAGTCACCAGTTCTGGTACCTGGCACCAGCCCCTTGGACTACCCACACAGTCAGAAGCTAAGGGGCAAGCTTCTAACCTTACTGGGATTAATCAAGAAAGTCAATCCTGCAAGGTAGGCCACTTGCAGAATGTGTTTCCTCAACAATTAACCCAGTAGGTGGACTCTTAAGGTCTATGGTACTGGAATAGGATTGAAGCATCTGAAGCACAGAAACACCAAGTATAATGAAAAGATACTTATTAAAGCATGCAGGAATATTTCACAAGAACATAGCATTGAGAACTAAAACAAGGAAGCTACATTTAAGAGACTAACTATACATTATGACATTAATTCAAAGTTACCAGATGTTACCCATCTGAGTTGAAGTCAGGCAGCATTCTGTACCTCTCTGCCAAGGGAACATTTGGTCAGGCAAGAGCCTGGTCCATTCCAAGGTTAGCTCATCATACCTCATGATAGTTGAGACTAGCTACCAACAAAAGTCAGAAAAATTAACTTTTTAAGGCCTAAGATCTGAGTGCACTGGGGCCGAATAGCTCAATCAAAACCAGACCACTGAAGGTATGTTGACACGAGCATGTTACAAGCAGATGGTCCCAGGAGGGGGGATCACTTACGGCAGGATAGAGGTTTATCTGCAATCTAACCCATCCCTTCGTGTAGTGTGAATCAGGCCCGCAGCCAGGATTTTATGGCTTGTGGGGCAATTTTTTTTTTCTGGTGGGGCTGAAGTTTTCAGTGCAGAAAGCAAAGCCAGAATTCTATGACTCAGTTACTGTGGAATCCAGTCTTTTAAAATCAAATCATAGAGGCTTCTGCAAATCTTAGCCCCAGAGTCTGATAACAGCAGGCGGGGGGGGGGGGGGGGAGGAAGTAGATGGTAGGTATGGCACTGGAAATATTTATCTGGGTTGGCCAGTAAACTCACTCCAATTTGTATAAAAACACATAAAACTTTATTTACAAAAATCAAGAACAAACAACACATAGAAAGAGGAAAGAACGTATACAGTTCAGCAAGGAATGCAAACCAAAACAAAACACCTAACTGGCTATTCTACTCACTACTTTTCCTATCAGGCACGTAGTTCTGGCATCTCAACTGAATTCCTGATGAGCAGAATCTCTGGAAGCATAGCACCAGGGTGGAAGTTGAAGAGAGCTTTGAGGCAGTCTCTTCTCTCTCTGAGTCTTCTCAAGCTGTCTATTCTACATAGGTGTTCTTAGAAAGCTGTTACCAGGATAGATCTCTAAATTGCAAGCTATCAACCACTTTAGATGACAGTTCTCAGATGCTGCAAGTTAATCACTTCTGCCAGCCTAAGCAACAATTCTGATAACAAGCCAGCAGGTGGGGGTGATGACTTCTATACTCAAGAAAGCTAACAGTTAGGCAGAAAAACTCTCTTAAAGGAGACCAGCTTCTTGACACAGAGTCAGAAGAAATCCTAGGGGTCACCTACTCCAACCCCCTTGCTCAGTGCAGGAATTAGTCAACTACAGCACCCCACTCTGCTTAAAGGAGCACTCACCTTTAAAATAAAGTTTTAAATGATAGAAAAAAAACACTTACAGGAGAAATTGTTGTGGGGCTGTGCCTTTAAGAAAGGGGGAAGCACCTCCAAAAGCCCCACTGTAGCTATGGGCCTGGTGTTAATCACAGTACAAATTGAAGGAGTGTGGTGAAGCAAAGATGCAATGGCGCCACAGTCTGTCCTGATAAACAAATGGTTTGTCTCTGTACATGAATTGTTATCCAACAGTCAACAAGGCTGATTTGCCAACCCTTCAGTACCCACAGCCAGTTATTTTCCATTTGGTCTCTTCAACCCATTTGCAGGCCTAAAGGTTAATATGAGGCCTGGTGTTTAATGAAGGAACAAGAAATTGACCTAAGGGTCCAATTTCTTGACAGCCAAAAGAGACTATAAAATCCTGGGCCAGTCGTGGTGAGGTATTCATGGCACTGATATTGAAGTTCTCCAGAACTATCAGTCTAGGAGTCTCCAATACCACATTCAACAGTATCTCTGCCAACTCATAAAGGGCACCCACTGAGGAACTAGGTGGCCAGTAGACAAGAAAAATGCCTGATCTGTCTTTAGGCCCTAGTATAAGCAGCATAAAATCAATGTCATTGATAGTTTGCATGGGAAGTCTGTGGAAGTTGAAAGACGCATGGAGGGTAAAAGCCACATCTCCCCCTTGGGGTAGGTGGGGGATAGCATAACCAGGCATTGTTAATTTGGACAGACATACCATGTTATTCTCTTTCAGCCATGTTTCCATTAAGCAAGCCAGGTCAATTTCTTCTTCCAGCAATATTTCATAGAGGTGTGCAGTTTTCTGCTTCACTGATCTGATGTTGCACAGTATTAGTGTGTGTGTGGGGGGGAAGGGGCCCTGGTACCATCAGTTCTCAGGATGCTACTTGGACAGACGGCAAGCATCCTTGCCAAACACTGCCCATCTACCAGCTTCCATTTGCACTGAAATGCTGCATTCATCAAACATCTGTGTAAAGATTTTCCCCAACTGCTATTAATAAATCTCACAACATCCCACAATCAACATCTCATTTTCACAGAGAAGCCATACAACAGTCCAGGACATAGCCATGATGTGCTGGGGATAGAGTAATCCCACAGATATTGTTCTATGTCGGTATGGCTCCTGGTTGCTGGGGAACTAACTGGTGCAGCTCTTTCTCCAGTGGTGGTGGAGGAACCTTCTTCCACTCATTGCATTTAGTGCCTGAGCCCTGGCTCTGCATACTAGGTGAAGAGCCACAGGCCAAGAGCACTTGTGCTCTTGCCCTTCGGCTCTCACCAAGAGGCTTGGCACCTCTGGCACAGGCCTCCTGTTTAAATGCGTACCTGGAATGAAAATGGAAGAAGGAGCCAATGGGGGTAGGGGTTTCCCATCCAGCTGTTGCATATCCCCAGATCAAAGGAGCAACCATCATTTTAACAGTAAATTTGAAGGTAAACATTTTCGCTTCTGTGTTCACTGGAGAAAGTGTGAGGCCACTATTTCCAGGAAGGAATCTGAAGAACTGAATCAAGTTGAGGTGACAAGAGATGAAGTTCTAGACCTACTGGGGAAATTAAAAACCAATAAATCTCCAGGTCCTGATGGCATACACCCAAGCATTCTTAGAAAATGTAAATGTGAGATTTTTGATCCACATAACCAATGTTCCCTCTAAGCTGTGGAGTCTTGTGAGCAAAAATTCTGCTTTGCGAGTTACAGCCTTTAAAGTTGTGAGCCAGCGATTTGTCTACTGCATAAATCAGTTTGCTCTGGAGCCATCCTTCCTGAGCGAAGACAAAAATCTGTGAACTGGAGGCTAAAAAATTGTGAGCTAGCTCACACTAACTCAGCTTAGAGGGAACACTGCACATAACCAGTATATGTAACTTATCACTAGAAGCAAATGTCACACCCATTTTTAAAAAAGGGTCCAGAGGGGAACCAATAATTACAAGCCAGTCAGCCTAACATCTGTCCCAAGCAAATTAGTAGAAACTGTAATCAAAGATGGAATTATTAAGGTACAAAGCCTGCTGAGGGAAAATCAGCATGGCTTCTGCAAAGGGAAGTCCTACCTTTTGGAGTCCTTAGAGGAAGTGAACAAGCATGTAGATAACAGTGTCCTGGTAGACATTATATACTTGGACTTTCAAAAGGCTTTTGGCAAGATACCTCACGAAAGACTCCTGAGTAAACTTAGCAGTCATGGGATAAGAGAACGAGTTCTCCAATGGATTAAAAACTGGTTAAATGACAGAGTGTAGGAATAAATGGATAGTTAAAGAGTAGTTAAATGGAGAAATAAAGAGTAGGAATAAATGGATAGTTCTCACAATGGAGGGAAGTAAGTAGTGGGGTCCAACAATGATAGGTATTGGGTCTGGTACTATTTAATTTATTCATAAATGATCTGGAACAAGGGGTGAGCAGTGTAGTGGCCAAGTCTGCAGATGATACAGAATTATTCAGGGTGGTGATGCACAGTGGAACAAAAAAATCCCATCTTCAAGTATATGCTAATGGGGTCTGAACTTTCTGAAACTTAAGAGGGAAAAAGATCTTGGGGTTGTAGTTCCTCCAGAGGAACTGGTTGGCCACTCTGTGAGACAGGATGCTGGACTAAATGGAGTCCATTGCTCTGATTCAGAAGGGCTCTTTTTATGTTCTTACCAATTCCCAGCCATGTTACTCTTAGATTTCCTTACTAAAATATTAAAAACCCACAAAAATGAAGCTTACAATCACTCTGGATGATCCTCTGCACTTTTTGTCCTTAACGCATTTACTAGTCCTTGGTTTTATTTATAAAATCTAGAATATCCATTTACTAATAGCATATAGTACAACAAAGCATTTAAGCACATAAGTAGGCACAGAAAGTTCAAACAGAGACAAATTACAGCAAGATTAAGCAACCAGATTTATTCTTGTGAAATAAGATCATCTGGCATGCAAGTTGCAAGAGAAAAGTTCTTCTAAAACTCACTTAGTAGATAGGAGTTACTGCTTACAGTGTTGTGTCAAAGTTCATTTCCAAAACTATACCTTTAACCCCAAGCATAGAGTGCTACAGAATAAAATACCAGCAAAAAGAGTTTACTCAGTAAGGATTTTCACACTCATCTCCACAAACTCTCAGGGGAAACTGGAGTCCTGTACTGTTTAGGGGAAATTTTCAGGATTATAGCAAAGGTCACACCCCCACACACATCATTTGCAATGAGAGAGAGCTTCAGAATAAGCTTCCCTGCTGGCTTTTCAATGAGGTTTTCCATTCAGCCAATGTGATCTAACAGCGTAAAACTGCCAGTTATCCAGACTGAAATACTGTCATAAATCTTACTGGATGACCTTGGGCCTGTCACTCTCATCCATACTCACAGGGTTGTGATGAGCCTAAATTATCATATTGAGTTCCTTGGAGGAATGGTGGGATTATCCATACTATCGAAGGCTGATTCCAATTTAGGACTCTAAATGTTGAACCACTAGTTCAGGGGTTCCCAATATGGCACTCATGGGTATAATGGCACTTATCATCACTTTCCTGGAGCCCAAGTATTTTTAGAAAATGGGTGGGGCCAGATAGAGCTTTGGCCAAGCAGTGTGTCTGGTTGGCTGTGCAGATATTTAAAAACACTGCTTTGGCAGCAGTTGCCACCACAGCACATGGATCTTCATTGCATGTCTGACGGTAAGCTGTGTGTATACAAGACAAAACTTTGAAACCATATGTTCATTTTGAAATGAACATATCCTGTTAAAAACAGAGCTTCTGCCTGAAAACATTAAAGACTTACTATTAGAGTTATGTTAAAGACTTACTGAAAATGTTAGACTTACTATTAGAATTACCTCACTCCCTGACATTTTGTGGTTGGCTATGCCTCCTGTGGCAGCCATTTTGTAGTTGCCTCCACCTTCTGAGGCAGCCATTTTATAGTTGTGCTCACAACAGTTAGAAGAAGAAGAGAAGAGATTGGATTTATACCCCGCCCTTCACTACCCAAAGGTGTCTCAGAGCGGCTTACAAACTCCTTTCCCTTCCCCTCCCCACAACGGACACCCTGTGAAGTAGGTGGGGCTGAGAGAACTCTTGACAGAAACTGCTCTTTTTCAAGAACAGCTGTGCCAGAGTTATGGCTTGCCCAGGGTCATCCAGCCAGGTGCAAGTAGAGGAGTGGGGAATCAAACCCGGTTCTCCCAAATTAGAGTCCGCACACGTAACCACTACACCAAACTGGCTCTCCAGTTTCGCCCGGTGCCTTCAGGTTTCAAAAGGCTGGGTATCCTTGCATTAGTTCATCCAAGAAGGACAAGCCATCTAGACAAATATATAAATGTGGTTCTTGTGTGCGAAAGATGGGACTGAATCAAGTAAATAAAACATATATGTGTAACCAGGAAGGCAAATGTTGATTAGTTAGCTCCTCTATTTTTTAAAAATTACAAAATCAGAGTTAGTAACATCAAACTGGCTTAACTGTAGCAATCACTGACAATCTTAAATCAGCTTCATCTGAACTACAAGGCAAAATTCTTGTTACCTTTGAGATCATGCCATTGTCTGTACCTGTTGAAGATACCAGGAAATTAGTGTTATTGAGCAACACACCATAACTAAGATATCTTGGCCCCTTATTCCTACCAGCATGGTTCCCAGAGGTGATGACCTAACATACTCTCCACAGCTACTATGTACGGGTCCAAGCTCTTCACATGACACTGCCATACTCCTTCCAAACTTCCACACTCTTTCCTGTTTTTCCTTAAGCTTTCATTAGGAGCAGGATGGCTTACTGGCTGGTTTGGCCATACAAACCGTAATCCCTCAACTGCAAAACCACCCCTTCTCTGTTTTGCATTAATTGCAGTTGCAGGGCAACTGCATTGCCAACAGAACATCCACATGAGAGTCTTCTTCGCACTTAGATAAGCCAATGTTGGATCAGGCAAATGGCCCATCTAGTCCAACACTCTGTCATACAGTGGCCAAAAATACCAGGTGCCATCAGGAGGTCCAGCAGTGGGGTCAGGACACTAGAAGCCCTCCCACTGTTGCCCCCCCCCCCCAAGCACCAAGAATACAATGCATCACTTGCCCCAGACTGAGAGTTCCTATCTATACCTTGTGGCTAATAGCCACTGATGGACCTCTGCTCCATATATTTATCTAATTCCCTCTTGAAGCTGTCCATGCTTGTAGCCGCCGCCACCTCCTGTGGCAGTGAATTCCATGTGTTAATCACTCTCTGGGTGAAGAAGTACTTCCTTTTATCTGTTCTAACCCAACTGCTCAGCAATTTCATTGAATGCCCACGAGTTCTTGTATTGTGAGAAAGGGAGAAAAGTACTTCTTTCCTTGCTCAGTGGGATTTTAAAGGGTTAAAACACACACGCACACACAGAGTTGTGGCAGAACATGCCTGCTCTGGCCTGCAGGCCCTATTCTACCCTGCCCTCCTTGGTGCTTCTCAATACTTGGAGCAGCTTTTCTTCTACTCTCAGGTACCTTGCCGCCACCATTACCCACTGGGAATGTCAGGACTCACAACTTTCCTTCCAAGATCTGAGGCCTTACCTCTGTGTCTCCCACTGCACAGCACCTCTGGAGGAACGGCCACTTGCCAACTGCCTGCCTTCCCCCAGCAGTCCTTTTTAAAATTGTGTGTTCTAGACAGTGGAGGTCTATGTGGTACAGAGAACCGCTACTAGCATCAAAAGTTATTAAGTATTTATTTAAAAGTACATGTCTACAAGCCTACTTTTAGCACAGCACCAGATTAAGCAAGGAAACCAAAAGAAATGGGAAAAACACAAATCCTCTGTCCCTGAGATGAGCCTGGAAAACCACTGACAGACTTCCTCCTTCCCAGCCTGGTCTCTGCCCAGAGGGGGAGAAACCCTGTAAAAACGCAAAGTAGAGATTTCGCTCCTTGCAAACCTCCCAGGAAAAATGCATTTCATGATAACAGTAATAGTAGTAAGTGCTACAATCTAATTGTAAAAAACCAAAGCCCCCTCCCCTACTGTCATGGCAGGGGACATGGTGGCCATAAGGGACTGACCAAAGGAAAATGGCACCAATGTGGGCGGGTCCTTTGAAAATATGAACTTTTCCACCCAGACAGCATGCTAAAATGTTTGGGCTACATTTCCCCCCAAAAAAAGATAATAGCAAAGCAGGTTGAATGGACCAAGAACAGGGAAAAACTGGAACGTGGATGATTAGAGGACAATGTTGTGTGAATGCTCCCCAAACCAATATTCAGATTTGGAAGCAAAGGCAGAGGAAAACATCCATGTGAAAGTAGCCTTGCTCATGTTTAAATGCAAGAAAACCAGTGTCGCACAGTGGTTAGATTAAGACCTGGGAGAGACAGGTTCAAATCCCCACTCTGCCATGGAAGCTTGCTGGATGACCCTGGGCCAGTCACATACTCTCAGCCTCACCTACCTCACTAACCTAATCTACTGTTGTGAGGATAAAATAGAGCAGAAAGATGTAAGCTGTTTTGGGTTCCCATTGGGAAGAAATGAAATAACAGCATGACATTTGGGGTGAAATTCTGGAGGGACCTGGACTTTCATCAGGTGACTATCTCCAGCATCTGGCTAATTAATCATGCAGTGTAAAGTATGGGGACCTGGTTACATAAGCATATGGAGACTGGACTGCATTATGTTGGAACAGCTTCCCAAACAGGAAGTGGCAGAAGGTCTCTGATTTTATTTTTTCAAGTCTTGTGTTGCTGAGGTATGAGGAAGGAACAGCAAGGAGTACTGCTTAGAGCCAGCAGTCTAAGAAAAGCACCAGGAGTGAACAATGAATAGGGATATAACTAAAGCTGGAGCTAATCTATAGTGTTTCCCCTCCAAATCTCCTGTTTCTTGCTGAACGTACATGGGGAAGGACCCAGAATATGTCACTCTATATTGTTCTATAGGATATGATACCAATATAGCAGTATTGCTCCAGCACTTAGAAAAGAGCCTAATGCTGAGAACCTGACAAAGGGAGCCCCTGCCAAAGGATTTGCTTGCAAAATTAAGAATGCTTGCAAAACCTTTGCAAAAATTTCTCCATGGATTTTATTTACCTGGGCAGTTAAATTATATTTTTCCAGTCAAGTGTTCTTGCTACTTTGACTGCTCTGTTTTCTTGTTGCTTTTAAATATACATATTTTCTGCTACTTTTATAATGTATATGGGTTGCAGTGTTAGAGTAAACAATACTAACCTTGACAGGCCAATGGATATTCTGAGATGGTCTGTAAGAGCATCTGCTGTCAATCCTCAAAGTGAAAATAACGAAGCTCTCTCTGACAGTTATTTGCAACATACTCAATAGTACTGTATACCCAAAGATTGCTAGGCTAACCTGTACAGAACCTTCCTTCATCTCAAAAGATTTGTTGTCCCAGAATCCATAGCATCCAATTGATAGAACCCTCTCTATGTATGTAATGGAAAGTTGCACAAGCACACTCCTTTATTCCATTCTTCTCCCAGGTAATTTTGCTTCCTCCTCTATGTACTTCACACATGCTATAAGCAGGAAAACATAAAATGCTAGCTGTACCATTAGGTTAGGTGCAGTCCACCACACACAGCAAATCTGGGGGTTCTGTTAAAAGGCAGCAAACTATCAATTATTTAGTTCATTATATATTAATATCAGCTTCCATATGCAAAAGACCAGGTTATCGCAGCAGTTGTGGTGTGGGCGGGACCCGGGCTTTGCCTTCTGATTGGTGGCGATATATGCTGAGGAGCAGTGCCATCAGCCATACACTAAGGGAGTGCATTTTAGAATTAGAACTTTGGCACCCACTATTCAATTATATATAAGGAGAGATCACTATGATAGGATACCATTGGGATTCTCTCCCCGATGTCTTGGGGAGTCTCAGACAGCATGTCAGAAGAGTGGCTGTGGCTTAGTAGCAGAGCACATACTTTACTGGCATAAATGCCCAGGTTCAGTTCTGGCATTCCCACTTAAAGGACTTGAGGACTAAGAGTTGTCAGTCAGAGCAGACAGTTTTCAGATGAAGTAATGGTCAGACTAAGTGACTTCACAGATGTCATGTTTTGGAAATGACACCACTTTATATTGCCTCACTGCCAAAGTAGACTTTGTGGTGCAGCGTCCATAGGTCTGACCCATGGAAACTGACAACTTTTTAGAGCTGAACTAAAGCTGAACTATTTAAAAATATCATGAACTGGCAGGACCCTGTGAGCTTGTCCACCCCACCCCCCCCATGGGAGGCTGTTCTGACACCTGAAAAGGTGGCAGGGGGGATGACGGCAACAAAATTGCTTGGTTCTGCCGGTTTGCAGCATTTTTAAATTGCTGAGTTCAGCTCTAAAATGGTGTTGGTGACAACACGTCAGAACCAGGGACACCATAATATCTACTTTGGCCTTCAGATGCATATGCTTAGAAACTGATCTGTGCAGTGGTTTCCAAATATGTATAATGCCAGTAAAATAAAGGAATTGTCTTTAGACATAATTGTACATATGGTCATATGAATTTATTTCCTATACAGGGATGATCTTCCATATAGGAAAACATGTCATGTGTGAAGCAGTCCTCAGGCTAGGTCTCTGATGCATCTTCACTCTGCAAATAAAGTCTTGCTCTTTGGTGTTAAGACTGGGGAGATCCTTCAGGACATGACTGTGTCCATGTTTGTTTTGGGCAGGAGTATTTGCACATTCTAATAAGTTTGAGAAAGTGTATTTTGTTTTGTTTTTTAGGAACAGTCATGACTCAGACACCAGAACATGAAAATCATCCAAAGTACTTTATTTATTTATTTTTAAACTAATTTAGTGGCTTGACTTTGGGTTACCTGGGGTTGAACACACTACTCAGATCTGTGCTTCAAGTGCAGCATGGGGCACTGCTACTTGAGCCACTGGCAGGGAGAGAAGTCTTGTAAAAGTTTTCTTTGTTCCATAGATAGTTGTGTGCAAGGTCTGGTGCTTCAGATTTTTGCTCATGGCTATACATGTGCTAAGGTGATGTAAGAACTTTACATCACTGGATGTCCTTCATGATTCTTGTTGTAGAAATGCAGCAGTACTTACCTTTTCAAAGTCTGCCACTTCAGGTATGTACGATGATCCCACCATGGCTGCTTTTAAGTGTTGTGTTACTCTAAGGATGCCATGAGAAAGACGATCCTGAACTCCACCTTCTTTCCATGGTGTGGAAGGACCAGACATACTGACAGCTTTCAGCATAGTTTTCAGCAAAACTGCCCTCAAGGGTCATGTCTATTCCAGTTTTTTTCCATTTGATATACTCCTGAACATACCATCGAGAATAGGTGCAATCTATATCTCATCTTGATCTCCTATGTTTGGGTTAACATGCTGTTTCTGGATTCTTCATAAGAAGGAACAGTTTCACAGAACCAAACTAGGATTTGCCACCAACTGTACACCAAGATGCACCTAGCACACCTTTCTGATGAGTATGATACACCTTTCTACAAATATGTGTTTGTTTCATTCACTCATACTTTTAGCTGCTCATAAAACCAACCTTTAGTGCAGATCTACAAAGTATAATATGTCAAGAGTGTGTGTGACAGATTTACAATAAAGTGTGGACAGGCTAGAAGGAATGGCCGAACTCTTTTCTTCACCATGCTTCCCATATCCCTCCCCCCACTAACAACACTTCCCTGTGGTCATTCTTCTCCAGATGGCACTCTGTTAGCCCAAATAAACCCAGATGTGGGGGGGGGAGGATAGCTTGGAAGAAGCAACTGTGGAAAGTGGAAGAATTCTGCTTTCCATCCTTCCCACCTATGCTGCATTTTAATTCTGTTCATTGCCCCTACTTCCCCTGCCTTTATAGGGGGTTGGCAATGACTCATATTGGGCTGTTTCACTTCTGTTATCTAATCTGCCATGCATTTCTCACTCTCAGGAATACTAAGAGAACAGTTAGCATCTCCTGTAGTTGTCGAACACTGAACAATCAAAGAAGGCTTTCTGTCTCCATTGCCCACTATTCTTGTCTTGCTCTACCATGCTCTGATATGTGTTCAGCTTATCTTATTAGATGTAATAGAAAAGCTCATGCAGAACTGACATTGGTACTGAAATGGTCCCAGATCCCCAAGTTTAAATAAACCCCTCGGCGTATTTTCAGTCCAGTATGTATATTTATTGACTGAATAATACAGGTATTTTGGTACAGCAAGCAGTGTGACATTGATTCACAACGTATACAAATAGCAGCTGGGCTGTGGAAACTCTGATAGCAGGCCATCATAATGTTGAAAAGGAGAACAGCTCCATACTTCATGGAATTTGGTTGACAGGAAGTGGTGATGGAGGGGGGCTATGAGGTCCCAGATGAAGGCAAGACTGTTTCCAACATCACTGGTCTTCAGAGCTTTGTCCCAAGCAGTGTGAAACTGTGTGGCTCCTACCACTTCTTAGGAAGTGGATTCCATGGTCCACAGACTAAGGATGTGTCTACATACAGACTTGCACCATTTTGACTAATGAGATTAATTTAGGTTTATGTAAAACTGGCTGTTCGGACTTTGTTTAGTCCAATCCAACTGATGAGGGTTTAAGTTAAACTAAAAAAGTGATTCTCCATAAAGAAATGATATCCTGCTTCCTAAACATGAAGGAGTTAGGTTGTTGCTAAAGGGCTAGTATTTGGCAAGTGGGATCCCTTTGAAAATAAAAAAAGAAAAGCAAACAGCACAGGTTCTGCTGCCACAACCCCTCCCCCCAAGGAATAAGAAGACAACCTCTCTGGTCCACACCATTTCCTAACACGGTCCCCACCTTTGCTATTTGCAATCTCCGTGGATCAGCGTACCTATACTTTATTATTTCCTGCACAGAATTTGAGCACTACAATGTTCCTTTCATGGAAGGATATTTCCAGTACTCCATTTGCTTGGGCAATTTCTTAGCCAACAGCATGTGCCCCAAATATCTCATATTCCCACCATGATTTAGTTAGAGGATAGTACTTGGTACTCACATCATCAAGCCTTCTATCAGTGCCCAAGGCAAGCAGATTGTTGAATTCTCTCTCCATCACCTGTCGTGCCTGGAAATAACATCAAATAAGACAACAGTAATGGTCTATCAAAAGGAAGCAACTAACACAAGGAACTACAGGAGACTAAGACTAAGAACACTATAGGAAATAATCAAGTATTTCCTGAAAGCTGATTTATCTTCTTGGAACACACTCAAAGTGAACATACCTGAAAGTGAACTAAAAGCATCATTTTACTGCAAAACATTAGAACATCTGTGAATGTAACCAATTGTAAGAACTGCATAAGGAGATAAACTTCCATTTTAAGGGCAAATGTATAATAAAGATCAGTGTTCCAAGTTGCCACTACAACTGAGCAAATAAGGTTACTCTCTGCTGCCTCTACAGATAGGACTCAAGCGTCCTGTCAATGTCTATGCATGGGCTATGAAGGAGGGATGAGTCATGGCACCACTAGCAGGCCTGTGGCTGTTGATTGGATCACTACTCAATTTCATATTCAGGTGACTTTGTTTTCTTAAAGCTGGAAGTATAGAAAGCCAGGATAACAGGGCAATGTTAATGCATAGAATTGTCTTAGGCTGCCTGGTTATGATCAAGAGATGTGCAAGAAAAATGGGCATTTCCTTTCATTTCAAAAGGGGGAAGAAACGTTTGGTAATGAATGGGCAGGGAAGGAATTTTTATAGTAAATTAATTGAATGGGAAAAGCTGGATGGGAAGTTAGCATTGAAGGGTGATATTTGGATGTTTTCTGATAATTAAATTGGAGGGTAATTAATTTGAGAGGAAAATCATCTCTGTAGGACTAGGAAAACTAAAGGAGAAATAATTTGATTTTGGGGGCTTACTTCACCTATGTCTTGCATTCAGTTTGTGATCATAGATAAGACACATGTCTCCATCTAATCCAACATCTTACTTTGAACAGTGACTAGCCAAATACCTTTGGAAAGTTTATACCAGCATAACCTCTTCAGTTTGTTATCACCATCTGGTATTCTAAGGTAGAATGCCTTTGAATTCGGAGATTCCATTTAGCGATCTTGACTGATGACAGGGATTCTGTAGGTTGGGCTCTGGTACAAGGAAGTATAGGTGAATGGAGTATAGTATAGGGGAAATGTGGTTGAGGTAGATTAACATGGTGTGAGGGGGTACTTGTAGAACCCTTATGTTTTCAAAGCACAAACTGCTACACATCCAGACTGAATTCTTCAATTTTTCAAAGGGCAATTGCTTCAATTAACATATAACTTGAATTTCTTTCATGTTCTCTGAAATTCCATTAATTATATGGCAGATACCAAGACTCAAAGACAGAAATATATGACATTTGTTCTGAAATATCCATGGATATTTCTTCTTACCTGAGTGTTTTGAGTGGGTATTTGTAACACAAGTGCCAGACTATTATGATCAAAATTCTCATCCAAAGCTATCAGTGCCCCATGGACTCCACTCTCAATGAGGTTGTTGGCATATTCTCTAAGCCCAATGGACTGAATCCAGTGAATGACTTGATCATTGGTCCAGACCAGCACATCTAGAAGACAGTGTGGCCATACATTCAGGACTGATAAAACTATCATTGAGAACAGTTTCCAAGTCCCCATAAACTCCCCAAGATAGAGAACAGCTTGTTAATTGTAACTAGCATCATTCACATGACACACACAGAGATCTGTGTTACACAGCCCACATGCATATGGCAAGGGATTGCACCCACTAGCTCTACCTCCTACTTATGCACTCTGATCCCCTCATTGGCACAGATCCTATATGCATTTGAATTGTATGTGCACAGGCTCCCACCCACATAATTGGAAATGCTGCTTTTCCAGAGTTCCTAATCACATGAACAGAGCCTATGAACATATAAAGGTATGCACAGTGCTGTTCTACATTACATAGTCCGTACATATAAGCTCGGCTTTAAAAAAATCTTTCTACATACCATACCTGGTATCACTATGTTGCATGTATAGTTACTATACTACTGTAAGCATAGCATAGTTACTGTTAACAACATACTCTCCCTCAAGATTAAACCAAAAATATGAAAAAAACCAAGTGCCAGGAACTGCAAATTTTAGTGAGTACATTAATTAACTAAAGCTAATGCTTGAATCATATGAATGAGTTCCATCACCATGACAAAAAGCTGACTGTGAAATGAGGAAATTATGTCTGCTAGCACTTTAAATTGTTACTGGTTTTAATATTGTTATTTATATTAATTGATGTTGATGATTTTACGCTGTATTGTTGGAATTTTATTCTGTTGTGTAAGCTGCCCTGAGCCGGCCTCGGCCAGGAGGGTGGGGTAAAATTTTTAACAACAACAATAATAATAGATAGATAGATAGTCTCTGCCGCAGAGCACTCTTCCACTAAGTCTTCTGCATGTACAAGGGCAATAGTTTTCAATGGGCCTTTGTGTAAATGGAATTGCTAGTATCCTGGAAATATAATAATAGAGAGTACTCTCTATTTCAATGTCCTCATCAGAAACAAATACTTTACCACCTTTCCTTTTAACAAAGAGCAGTAGACTTTGTTTATTATACTCTTACATCATTTTCAGGGTAAATTATGACTTTTGTGCCAATATATTTGAAGATTTTGGAAACAGAAACATTTACCTGACATATTAAAAGACAGATCATTAACCAACTAAAATTTACCACTATTCTGTTTCCTCAAAAACCCAAGGCAAATCCACGTAGGTGAAGAAATTGTTCACTAAAGTTCTACCTTGGGTCAGTTCTCCATTCGAGCTAACTCTGGAGGCTCTCTGTCCCCAAATTACCAAGCTCCCACTTAAAGCTAGAATTCCCTATATGGGGAAAGTTAGCAGGATAGTTAGCAGGATGCTACAAGTGAGACAGACAATTGGGAGAATGAATAAGGAAAAAGTTAATTCAGGAAATAGAATTATGACTCTTTTTCCAAACACACATTTTGTGCACATCAAATCTAGTATCAAACATTGTGTTTGTGGCAGCAGTCAGTTTCAAAAATGGCACCAAGAAAATTTGGTATGAGAGACTGATTCTTTTGCAGTTTGCCACAAAAAGACCTCTGTCACCTACCTTTGATTTCATGCTGGCTCTCCTCCCGCCTTCTCTCCAGTTCCTTCCTATCATAATTCAGTCTCTTCAGGCACATAATGCCATACTGCAGGCTTGTTCTGCAAAATATCAACAGAGAGTTTACTCCTAGCTTACTACAAGACCTGTCATAGCCTTCTTCATAGGCTGAATATGACTTGAGTGATGCTTTACAGCAATCTAAGATCATTGTAATTACACCACTGAAAATGTAAATCCACTTTTACAATCACTTACAATGAGACAAACTCTGTATACAAGGCCATTTTTCAGTCACAACTGGTTCCAAGAGCTTATTAACACTACAGTAAATATCTATAGCCATTTATGTTGCTGACGAAACATTGTACTGTTTATATCGCAGAAGAAAAGCCACACTGGTAAACATTCAAGGTCACTCCATTCTTCCCTCCTTATCCTCAGTGTCAGCTTTTAATAGTCTCTACAATATGTCTCGCATCAGAGTACTTCACTTAAAAAAAAAGAGAAAATTTTGTTGTTTTTTAATTGCCTGAAGGAATTTAAATAGACTCCACAAAACGTCAGAAAAATGGACACAGGAAACACCCTCCAAGCTGACTGCAACAAGACTATTCCTCTACTGGGATTTAAAAAAAAACACAGATCTATGTCTATAGACATTTTTCTTACCGATGGAAACTGTCTACCATCTTCAAGTGCACTCGGAGATCTTTCTTAGTCAGATGATCCAACATTCTTGCATCTACAAGACACTCCATGAAGTAGCTACGATACTGTGGGAGACCCAGACTAGGAAGCCATTCATTCCCTATCCACTCGTGGTTCATATCCCCATAAGCTAGTGTCTGTGAAAATAAAGACAAGACATGAGTGCACGCTCCTCAGAAGTGATTGCCAAATCCCATCTTCACAAATCTGGGATGAAATTTAAGACATTTCTGTAAAGGTCTGATAATCATATGTCTTGCACTTAGAAAAGCCCATAATCTCCTACTACTGATACTTGCTCTAATATTTTAAAGAGGCTATTCATTGACTATTTACACTGAGGTAGCTCCACTGTAGTCAACAATCGTAGGATCTATGTTACAATTTGGAAAGCAGCTTTGAAGAGTATGAATATATGTTATGAATATATGTTATAGACCTGGCAAAATTATGCATATACTGTATCAAGAGTACTCATGAAAAGTTTACACAGAAGGCACAACAAAGGAAAAGAGCAAGACGGTTTAGAAGATCTCTGAATCTGCCCTCCATCTTTCAGTGATGCATGTTTGGGAACTTAGGGAAATAAGTATTCAAAAAAGCACAGTAATATAAGCTTCATAGAGTCACTTCAGGTTTCCTGGGTTCTCCCCACTCACACATCTCCATGCTCCCAAATATAGTGGACATGACAGAAGATAATGCAAGAATCTCACCTGTGCCCAACTGCCCTCCTCATTGTCCTAAATGTAACAGTGTAGCATGTCAACAAAACAATAGGCAAAGTCAGTTACCACTACCATACACGGACTGAAAATACTTCAGATACAAAAAGAGGACAAACACTTGTGACAAAATGTAGACAATGCAACAAACCAACCGGATATTTGCACACAGAAGCTGCACACAACACCACAGGCATGAGAAGTGCTTCCATTTGAGACTCCTATTCTTTACCAAATCAAACTGTGGAATATCATGCTCTGATCATAATTCTGGGCCTCCAAAGGCTAAGCTTAAGAAACCTGGATCTACACTAGCCACAAAAGGGTTTGCTAATGGACCTGGAGAAAAATGACCTGAATCAATAGAGACTTAGTGGGATATTATTTACCGCCATGCTATGAAAAGCTTCACCTGCCCATTTCCACATATTAAGCCTCTATTAAAAGGGACAGGCCATTTTTCTCCATGGCAGTTGACAACCACAGCATCATATGACACCAATGCATGCTCTCTGCAGTTCAGGCAGATGGGTATGTTCAAAACACACAGATAAAACAGTTTTTGAAAGAGCAACAGATTCTATTCCAAAAGGGCTGGGCAGTGGGAGTGCAGTGTTCCTGTAAGTGACTCTGGGCTAATTCCTAGTAGCTACATATTACATTGGAACATGGGCCCAATGTAATTCCTGGGGGAGGGGTCAAGGCTCAGTGGCGGAGCATCTGCTTGGCATGCAGAAGGTCCCAGGCTCAGCCCTTCAGTGAAAACCGGAAAGGATCAGGTTGTAGGTGATATGGAAGATCTCTACCAGAGTCCCTGAAGAGCCACTGCCAGTCTGAGTAGATAATAATGATTTTGATAAATATAAGAAGCTTCATGTGTTCATGCATCCAATATGCTATTCATTCTTCTCTCTAGCCTTGCACAGATGAAGGACTAAGGATGGGCATAAACTGGCTGACAAACTAAAGTTCATCACGAATTTTGGCCAGTTTGTGGTTCACAAAGGGATGTTCACAAGCTGAAGCACCGCCATGAACTTCCACGAATTTTGATGCAGTTTGCGGCAGTTCATGGAAAACAGCTGAGCCATTTAAACCACTGCTTTCTGCTCCCTGCAAATAGCCATGGGGAGCAGAAAGCAGAGGTTTAAACTTTAAATGCCTCACTAACCAGTACAAACCAGTTTGGTTTGAGAACCAGCGTTATCAGTTTGTGGTTCAGTTTGTGGTACAGTCACAAACCAAAACAAAAAATGTGGTTCGTACCCACCCCAATTAAGGACCTTTGGCCTTCGTATAGAATGCTTTAGCAAGAGAAATATGCCTGTACTTGACTTCCATTAGTCCCAAAGCACAAATACTGGCTTGGAGTACAGTCAGCTGCCAGACTCCTAGAACTTGGATGCTTCCCCAAAAAGAGCTTCAACAAGAACAACTAAGTTACCATACACAAAAACAGGTTTTCTATTAAATAGGTCATCTGTATCCAAATTGAAAGGGATGCAAATTGAAAGGGACGCAATTGCTACTGCTGACTTGAAGCTCAACACTTGCGGGCCCTGAACAAGAAGAAATTTCTTTTTCATACAGGTAAATCATTTGGCTAGACTTACAACAGCCTCTAATTGTGGGCATGCTATACTGTAAAAGGTAGATTGCAATATTAATTCTCAAAAAGTTTTTTTTAAATGTGAAATGTCATCCCTGACAACTTTGCTAAGGATGAAATGGACACTGAACCATTATTATCCAAAGGACACTTACCGTTTTGGTTGAAGTTGCCATAGTTTCCATCTCTTCATGTGTGACCCAGACATTTCCAGATGACTACAGAGAAAGATCAGACAGGTGAACAGGTGAGGAAGGAACTTGTCATTCAAGCATTTTAACTTGAAAGCCATCCTAATTTAAGCCTGTGTTGATATGTAGATAAAGATAGTTTTCAGGGGCTGTCGTAACAAAGGTACTATGAAAAGTCATTCCAATTTACCCTCAAGACAAAGATCCTTAGGATAATAAATTTTGATGCTTTGAATGATGATCACTTTTCTCCCTGGTGGTAGGGATAGATTACCTTTGGTTACATTTCAAAGGAACAGAAGTGATGGAAGCCTCCTCTAGAACTTCATGACAGCAGCAACTATAACCTCTGTTTTTGTTTCCTCAGTTTCTTGCTTGTACACTATTTGCCCAGCCCTACATTCTTGATGGCTTCTAATTATTGGCCGCCACTCCCACCTCCACCTGCCCTACATTCCTGCCTTGTCTTGAGCCACCTCCTGTTCCTTTATATCAGGGTTCCCAAACATTTTAGAGCCTGTGGGTACTTTTGGAATTCAGACATAGCATGGTGGATGCAATCACAAAACGGTCACCATGGGGGGAGAATGGCCGTCACAGCTTACCTTCAGCAACATAGAGAAGATCCTTGTGTTGTGGTGGCAGCTGCTGCCAAAGCAACATTTTAAAAAATCTGCACAGGCAATCAAATCTCCAGTGGCCATTCAGAAACCTTGCTGGGCAAAAGCTGCACCTGTCCATACCCAGTTACTAAAAACATTTGATGGGCACCAGAAAGGTGTTGGCGGGCACCATGGTGCCCATGGTCATCACAGTGGGGACCCCTGATTTAGAGCAATGAGGGGAAATTAGAGATCAAATACATACGTTTTGGCAAGCGAAAAGTCCAAAGCAAGCATATGAGTTTTGCAGAGAGCAAAGCCTTCTTCAAATAAAGCCAACAGAGCTGGTGGCCTAGATTCAGGCTACTTCCACTGATCATGGGAACAGCCTGACATAGAGGCACTGCTACCATCTTATTTTAAGAACCTCACACGAAGCACAGGGCTTACTATGCTCTCATTGAGAAGAGATGGGAAGCAAGTCTTCATCAGAATGCTCGATGCTAGCCTTTGTGTCTCACTGAAAGGCTCTGGGATTTGGGTTTTAGTCCTTTACATGGTAAGGGAAATTAGTAACAGGGAAGCAGGAAAGCAGGGAAGATCTGTTAATCTCAAGAATGCAACATGCAATACTTACTGTTCTTGAGGTAGGAGGAGCTGAAGGACTTGTAAGAGACACCATTTCTTGAATGGCCAAACGCAGTTTTAACCGGTGAAGGGCATTACTGATGCCAATCTCTCTCTGTATCTCTGTATCTGATAAGGCAGACATGATGGCACCACTCTTTACATTGGCTCTGCAGGCTGCAACATACCAAGCAGGCATGCCCACCCAAAGCTGCAACAAAGAAAACCACAGATGGGATCATGCACACTTTCACTGGTTTAAGGAGGTACACCAAGTCATTAATGTTCTCTCCAACTTTTTCTTAATCTTGAAGGAGATAATTTTACTAGGAGAAATGAAGGCAATTAAACAGAATGTTTTTCTCATTAGTATATTTTATACTCAATTTGAAGGAAATTCTTGTAAAGAATGGAATGTTTGCAGCAGATTAAACGTGTAACTGATATAGGAAATGGGATTGCACCTAGTGTTCATATGTGAACATTTTTGGCCAGGAGTTGCCAAAATATACACACCCTTCTTCATTGATGTTTGCAGCCTGTTCCCTTTTTTTGATCAACCGGGGATCACACAGTTAGTGTGATAATGTCACAATGCCACATAGTCAATCAGATTTGGCTATGTGACATCTCAAAGGTAATTTGGAATAAGGTTAATGCTTTCTGGCAACATGAGAAATGGCCTTTTGACAGGGCTGCCAAAATTTTGGAACTCCCACCTGAGGATGATTTGTCTGTCTCCCTCTATCATTGTCTTCTCCCAGTGGATGAAGACTTCTGTGTTTTGTTAGGTGTTCCCTCACTAACTCTTATTAGTCCTCCTCTATGTTTATGTATTTATATGTGTTTATGTTTTGTTTTCAATATATATATAGTAAAGTTTGGGATGTGTGAATGTTCACCACATTGGGCACCGAGTTGGGTGAAAAGGCGGCAGAGAAATGTTTTAAATGAAATGTAGTGCCTGACTGCTGGTGTCAAGCTTGGGCACTTTTCACAGTGGATGAAAGCTTTTCCATTTTGTCTCAGCCCTAGAGTTGAACAAAATAATTATTGTTAATAATTTGTAGCTCTTGAAGTAGTCTTACCTCCAGCCAGGACACTACAGTTGGGCCATCCCACTGAGCAAAGGGAATGCCCTTTCTTCGAGCATCTTCCAAAAGCTCATGTCTGGAAGAACAAAACATTAGAAGAGCTCTGCAGGATCAGTCCAATGATCCATCCAGTCTAGCATACTGTTTCACACAGTGGCCAATTTGGAGGCCAAACCAACCTGGCATGGAGGCCAAGGCCTTCCCTGATGTTGCCTCCTAGAAGTGGTATGCAGAACTTTATTGCCTGTGCTAAGCATCGGAAGGAAAGCCTTTGGATTTTGGCCTCCATCACTATACTAATACTACTATTGTGCTAAGGGAAAAAATCCAGGTTCTGTACCACTGGAAAAGCCCTCAGAGACACACAGAAAGATCTGGACAGATGAGCTCACCTGTAGCTAATCTCAAGAATTTTTTCTAGCCATTAGCTATGTGGACAGGAAGTCACTGAAAAAGGAAGGGTTGTGAAGCTTTGGAAAGCTACCAAAATATATTAAGCAATCTTTCCTTGTAATGTGTACCTGCAAGGAAAGCATGGGCATACATAGGATAAGTGTCCTCCAACAGTGTCTCACCTGAACTGAGATTTCATTCTAGAATGCATCCCAGAATGTTCTGCAATGGCAAAGGGATTCCATGGCCAAAGCACAGAAGCTCTTCAGAAATGGGTAGGATATTTAAAAAACCTTTCTGAAAGGAATCCTGAACCAGCACACTCACTTTTTTTTAAGCCGTCGGTCTTTCTCTGCTTGGGCTCCCAGCTTGCCAAGACCAAGAGTGTCCTGAATGTTAATCTCTGAATCTGTCAGCATAACTGAGAAATGTAAAAGACAGAGGATTAGACTAGTGGATTCTGATGACCCACAGAGCTGGAAATACAAAGGGAAACTCATATACTGAAGCAAATCTTTGTATAACAAACACTTTGTATCATGTTTTTCAGTTGTTGCACTCCCCTTGGTATCAAGAATTTAGTTTTTTTCATGAGTATAATGAGCTGCACTTACACATGACAGTGGTATAGAAAGTATTCTTAGTGTAATATAGTGTGCTGGAGTAGTGCTAAAGATCTGATGCTTCAGGGTATGAGCAATGAGAGTTTCATGGAGTAACTAGTAAGGAATTTTATTTTATTAAGAGTACCATATCACTGTGCATTCCCACAAATATGTATATGGCGTTTTATTTTTAAACACTGTACATAAAAGCAATATTATTTCTGAATCCTGTACATGGTGCCACAGAAAGCCCTGTGTTGACATGTGCCTCAACACCCACCCTCTCACCTCCTCACTTTATTCAACACTTCCTTCCCAACTTCCCAGCTCCCTCAAACCTTTCCTTTCTTCTACTTCTGTTTTTTGCTTGTTCCAAGTGTTACTATTGTATGTATCTAGGCCTATTGCTGAACTCATTTTCAGACAGCTGGCACATGAAACTGGTTGCTTTGACAGGATGTTACGATATGGCTGTCATTTTCAGAGAAACAGCAACTCTATACAGAAGGGAGAAAAGCAATCACTGAAACAACCTACTTGGAGGGTTGTTTTTTTGCCTATGGGTACAGTCTTCTACAAACAATTCAAAAGGCCCATGCTAAAACCTTCTTTCTACTCTATTGCTATGACCACATTGCTATTGGATTTCAGTATTTGCCCCTTGTGGCTTTGCACACCTTCAGTTTGCCAGTCCTTATTATCACAACCTTTCATCCTATCCTCCCTCTCTTACTCAAGTCTGTTCCCCGTAAACGTGTCTACCATCAGCCTCTTTTGGGCAATGAGGCATGTCCTGGATACTCATCTGACCCTTTCCAGGAGATTCACAGTGTCAGTACAGGAAAACTGACTTATTTTCCAATTCTGACACTTCCAATTTAGTACTAAGGAAATGGGGAGCTGCTATTCCCTCTTTGGCTAGGTCTCCTGTTTCTGTCACTGTGTTTTCCTCTATATCAGGCTTGAAAACTTAGTTTATCATCAAAGCTATCTTCTTTATCCAGTGCTCCTCACCTTCATGATTTACTTTTGTGGCACATTGATTTTCAAGGGACCTAAGCACGTGGAATGATATAGTATAGCCCAATCTCATCAGATCTCAGAACCTAAATTGTGTCAGTATTTAGATGCAAGAGCATCAAGGAAGACTTTTTTTAAAAAAATCCTTAGATTTGTATCCCGCCCTACCCCAAAGACTTGGAGAGGAAGGGAATGGCAAACCAACTCTGCTTAATCACTTGCCTTGAAAACCCTGTGCAGTTACAACTTGGTGGCACTACACACACACACACACAGAGATGTCTTCAGGACTGCATTGTTTGGGTTTAATGCCTTGTGTGTACCAACACAGCTATTCTGTGCTGAACATCCCTTTTCCATCCATCCATCCATCCTCTATCCATCCATCTATCTATCCTCTATCATCTATTAATCCATCTATCATCTTTCAATCTATCATCCATCCATCCATCCTCATACAGCTATCGCCTTAAGCAGAAATTCACAGTCCTAATTTTCCAAACCTTGTTCCCTCCTCTCCATTTGTGCTTTCATTTTTTATTTATTAACCACCTCCAAGGAGTCTTCAGCAACAGTAGGATCGTGGCAACTAAAAGACGAATGAATGTATTGTGGCATAAGTTTCTGAGAGTCAGAGCTCACTTTGTCAGTGTTACTTCATGCATCTGCCAAAATGAGGTTGGGCTCCTGAAAGCTGCAGCCACACTAAATCTGTTATCCTTCAAGGTGCTACAGCAGATTCTAACAAGGTTCCCCCTCTGGAGTAGGAAGGAGGAAGATGATTATTTCTTAATGGGGGGGGGGGAGATTTAACTGGAAAGCTGCTTCCATAACTACTTTTCCATTCTACTAAGGATGTTCAGAAGTAACACTCTATCCAGTGATGTCACCTGCCCACAGACATATGGGAGGATAGCTTTCCTTTTACATGGGTAAAAGAAATTCACAGACCTTGCCCAATAGTACCTTCTCTGCCCATCTGCATCAAGCGAGCTTTCTCTTTCTTTCCAAACAAGCGCCCAATAGAAGATTTGATGCCTTTTCTCTTGGAGCCTTTGTGCAGAGAGTCCTGGCTGCTGTTACTGCTGCTGGGATTACTGGCCTGGTCCTCCATAGAGCTAAAAGATGTGAGGGAAGGAGCCAAAGGTTAGGCTAACAATGAAGAACACAGTGAAGCAAGATTAGCTTCGCAGAATTAATACTATTTCCTCTTTTTACCAAGACATTAATTATACTTTTTGCTGTGTGAAATGAGTCTTAAGATCCCCAGTTACTGAGTATTCATGTACAGAATCCTATATAGCAATCAGACTCCTTTGCAAGTCAGCCTATTTGTTCCCTTTCTTCTTCTTGAACCATTTTGCTGTTATGGGTGGAAGAGGTGCTGTTGCAAAGTGGAGAGGGAGGGTAAGGCAAGAGACAGTGGAGAACTTGCAACCTTTCACACTGAGGAAAGCCCCTAAATGTCCATTCCCTTTAAGAACATAAGGGAAAATACTGTTTTAGGAACTAGATAGGGGGATATCACTAGTTTAGACAGTATCTTGGTGTCATCAGTAGTCATTACAGTCAAGAGCCAGTTTGGTGTAGGAGAGCCAGTTTGGTGTAGTGGTTAAGTGTGCGGACTCTAATCTGGGAGAGCCGGGTTTGATTCCCCACTCCTCCACTTGCACCTGCTGATGTGACCTTGGGTCAGTCACAAGCTCTGGCACAGCTGTCCTTGAAAAAGAGCAGTTTGTGCCAGAGCTCTCTCAGCCCCACCCACCTCACAGGGTGTCTGTTGTGGGGAGGGGAAGGGAGAGGAGTTTGTAAGCTGCTCTGAGACTCCAAGTGAAGGGCGGGGTATAAATCCAATCTCTTCTTCTTCTTCTTCAATTCCTCATATTCATCTCAAACCTATTTGTATGCCTAGCAGTTTAGAAGTACCAAATGTTACTCTTAGCAGGCCAGAGCCAAGAATGAATATAAGTAAACAATACAACAATGCTGAACACCAGCCAGCACTTACATGCCCATTCAGCTACTGTCAATTTTAAGGTCACAATTCCATACAATTGGATATTTCAAGTCACAGAGTCTGCATCAAACCTGTGTGCTTGGGAAGTCATCTACAAAACCTTATTTAGTGCATAATTAGCTTACTTTATAAACTGCATGTTTTAATTTCATTGCTATGTAATGGAAAAGAGGTCAGCTGATTGTATCCATAAAGAGACTTCCACTTCCTGGTACCAGTTCTTCTTTCAGTCATCAAAGAGCAAGATTCAAGTCAGCAGGAAACATTTGCAGATGTTCATCATCTATGCACTTTGTTCTGATTCTCTTTCTATAACCTATTCAGTAGTGTAGTTTACATCTGGCCAACGAGTAGGCATATTCCCTCTTCATTTCCCCTGCCAGACCCCTATACCTCTTGCCTTCCTCTTGACTCAGTGCAGGGTGTCCAAGCTTCTCCAGCCGTAGAGTCCTGGGTGAGGAAGGAGGAGAAGTCTCACATTTTATGGTGGTTTTATCTTCTCGACTCTCATCCCGACCAGCTGGTGACTGAACAGATAAAGCAAGGTCAGAGTGCAGACTCCTGCCCATATACCTCCCTCCCATCTCTAGCAGACTCACCAGAGGCATAGCTCACCTGCCAGTTCAATTAAAGAAGAAGTGGAACAGGGCCACATGCATTCAGAATGTCACAGGGGTTGCTGATCACTGTATGCCCTAATCCAAAGGCCTGGATGACTGAGTGACAATTATCAGTGTCTTTTGGGGTGACGTAGCCCTAATGAGAGGGAATGGAGCCCAATAACAGCAGGAAGGAGGAGACAGGTTGTCACCTATCAGCAACAAGCAACAATGAGGAGAGCAGATGCTCCCTTCCCAAGGACCAAGCCAAAGTGTGAGCATCACGTAGCACACACAGTATGGGTTACTCTTTGAGTCTAACTAATCTTAACACTCTGAAGGCAGGAAAGTGTTGGCATCATGTAGATGAGCCTTGTACATATTTCTCTGCTTCATCTGGTTCTTGTTCTATTGGATCCAGAACAGCTTTCCATTACTATAAGGGTCATCCTTGAATTACCCATATACAATAAGGTTTCCACTCACTGGATTGGGGGCTGGCAGTATCCTGCCTGAGCCAGGGAAATAGGACTAAGCTGCACAATTCAAGCATTGGCAGGATGGTGCTCATATACTCTGGTGCACAGTTCCTTGGCAAAAGTAACTGAAGGGGCATGCTTAAAGTACACCACATGCATAAAGCAAGTAGGGAGAAAATATGTAAATAGAAAGGGAACATATGTTGAAATAATGCATTGCTCTCTCAGAATCTGGCCTGAAGCAAAGCAAAAACAGGTTGCTTACCTGTAACTGGTGATCTTCGAGTGGTCATCTGTGCATTCACACCCATGGGATCTAGTGCGCACGCGCTGGATCGATCAGCATTGTAGCAAGCTCTTTTAACTGATTTTCGCACCCAGCCCTTGGGCATGTGCAGGAACCCCACTGCGCATGCCCAGAGGGGAGGGCGCGGACATCACGCCAGTTCCTTCAAACCGCCGCAGATCAACCCCTATTGAAAATGTAGAAGCTGACAGCAACGGGGAAGGAGGGCGGGTGGTGTGAATGCACAGATGACCACTCGAAGATCACCAGTTACAGGTAAGCAACCTGTTTATCTTCGACGTCGTCTCTGTGCTTCACACCCATGGGAGATTAGCGAGCAGTGGCCTACCTGGAGGAGGGTGTTGGCAGGTCCTTTACTGCGTAGCTGAAGATAGAATGTGATGTCCCATGTTGGTATTAGAGTTTTTGCGGATGTCTAAGGCGTAGTGCCTGATAAAGGTGTTAGGCGTGGCCCACGTAGCGGCTTTGCAAATGTCCATCAGGGGCACTCCCTGGAGGAAGGCAGTGGAAGCTGCAACAGCTCGAGTTGAATGAGCCCTGATAGGGCCGGGCAATGGCTGTTTGGCAATGAGGTAACAGAGGCGGATGAGACTTGCAATCCACCTTGAGAGACGCTGAGCCATGATGCTGAGCCTTGATGGTGCGTATGAGACGAATAGTTGGGAGTCACGTCTCGCTGGGCGGGTTCTGTTCAGGTAGAACAGGAGCACACGCTTCACATCCAAGGTGTGTAACAGTCTGTCCTCTGAGGATGTTGGAGCCAGGAAGAAATCCGGGAGGAAGACCTCTGCCTGTAGGTGGAATTCTGACACTACCTTTGGCAGGAACGAGATGTCAGGTACGAGGCAGATGCCGTCTGGCAAAAAGGACAAGTATGGCATGTCATTCCTGAAAGCCAGTATTTCTCCAACTCGCCTTCAGAGGTGACAGCAACCAGAAAGGCCGTCTTCCACGACAGACATTTCATATCGCAAGTTGCGAGTGGCTCAAAGGGTTTCCTCGTGAGCTGGCGAAGAACTAGAGGAAGGTCCCAGGGAACGACAAGAGTTTTGACAGGAGGGTAGAGATGCAATAAACCTTTTGGTGTAGTGGTTAAGTGCGCGGACTCTAATCTGGGAGAACCGGGTTTGATTCCCCACTCCTCCACTTGCACCTGCTGATGTGACCTTGGGTCAGTCACAAGCTCTGGCACAGCTGTCCTTGAAAAAGAGCAGTTTGTGTCAGAGTTCTCTCAGCCCCACCCACCTCACAGGGTGTCTGTTGTGGGGAGGGGAAGGGAAAGGAGTTTGTAAGCCGCTCTGAGACTCCAAGTGAAGGGCGGGGTATAAATTCAATCTCTTCTTCTTCTTTTTTTAAAAAACGTTTTGAAAGGGGATGGGAAAACAGTGTGCATCTGTCAACTTGAACATGGTAGGCCGAAAGGGCGGCCAAATAAACACGTAACGATGAGTGGGAAAGTCTCAAGTCAGCGAGGGATAGGAGGAATTGGAAAACTTTATCGAGACCCGCGGAGGTGGCTCGAGGGGCATCATCACCAAGGGAAGAACAGTACCTTTGCCATTTATAATGGTAGCACCTTCGCATAGTAGGTTTTCCGGCGTTCAGTAGAACGTTCGCTACGCGGGTGGAAAAATTGTTGACGTCATTCTCCACGCTGTCAATTTCAAGCGTGGTACGTCGTGATGTAGCAGAGGGGAGTCGGACAGGAAGAGGAGATTCTGTGCTGGAGGGAATTGGTGGTATATCCCTGTTGACAATTCGAGGACGGTCGAGAACCACGGTTGCCTCGGCCACCATGGGGTTATCAATATGCAGTTCACGCTGTCTTTGACGATTTTGCGGACCACTCTCAGAAGCATGGGTAAGGGGGGGAACAGGTAAAGGAGGTTCTTGGACCAAGGATAAAGGAAACCGTCTCCTAGAGAATGTGAGTCCCTGCCTCCTCGGCTGCAAAACAGAGGACATTTTTTGTTGGTTCTGGTGGCAAAAACATTGACTTGGGGAGCTCCCCACCTGTGGAAGAGTGGGAGGAGGTAGGTTGGGTTCATTTCCCACTCGTGGAGACTGAGCCCTGCTTGACTTAGATGGTCTGCCTGCACATTCATGTGTCCTGGGATGTGCGTGGCTATCAAGAAAATGTCGTAGGTGATGCAAAAATCCCATAACTGGATGGCAAGGTTGCAGAAACGTAAGGAGACCGTGCCTCCTTGCTTGTTGACATAAGCGAGTGCAGTGATGTTGTCCGTGAGGACTGTAACACATTTTCCCTTGATCAGTGGTAAGAAACTCTTGACAGCGAACTGCATTGCAAGCAGTTCCAGGAAGTTTATGTGTCGACCTTGTTCGTGGGTGTTCCACTTGCCTCCCACACACATGCCCATCATGTGAGCACCCCAGCCCGACAGGGAAGCATCTGTGGTCAGAGTGATTTGGGGTGATGGAGGATGGAAAGGTGCTCCCTGGAAGAGATTGGAAGGGACAGTCCACCAAAGTAACGAGTCTCGTATGTTGGGAGGAGGGGTTAGGAGGACGGTATGTGCGTTTTTCGTTGGGGCATACTTGCGGATAAACCACAGTTGTAGACGACGCATCTTTAGTCTGGCAAAGACGAGGACCAACGTAGTTGCGGCCATGAGGCCGAGAAGCCTCTGAATTTGGAAAGCCATGACTGAAGGCTGGGTAAGGACGACATTGGTTAGGGAAATGATGTCTGCCGCTCTGTCTTGTGGCAGGTAAGCCATGCATGTCTTGGAATCCAGTATAGCACCGATGTACTGTAGTCTTTGGACTGGACGCAAATGAGACGACGACAGGAGTAATGGGGTTCTGGTGGAATTGGATACGGTAGCCTCGGGTCAAGATGGATAGTACCCATTCGTCTGAGTACCAGGAGCCAATCGTCAATATAGGGGTAGATGGAAATACCCCTGAGATGGAGAAAGGCTGCAACGACAATCTTAGTCTTTGTAAAGACCCTCAGGGTGCTTGACAGGCTGAATGGCAGGGCCGCATATTGGTAATGCTGTTGACCAATTGCGAAGCGTAGGTATTGGCGGTGGGAGGGGTGGATGGTGAGGTGGAAGTACACATCTTGGAGGTCGAGGGTGGCCATCCAGACATGTTTTCGGAGGAGCGGCATAATCTGTTGCAGGGACACCATGCGGAAACAGTGGTAGGTCACAAAACAGTTCAGTGCCCTTAGATCTAATATGGCTCTTCCAGGAGAGGTGGGGAAGGGGGTGTGGAGACGACGACAGGAGTAATGGGGTTCTGGTGGAATTGGATATGGTAGCCTCAGGTCAAGATGGATAGTACCCATTCGTCTGAGGTGATATGACGCCAGGTGTGAAGGAAGGGTTTTGCACTGACTCGGTGAGAGGGAAGTAAAAAACCCTGTTTGGAGGGTTTTGCCTGCTTCGTGCGAGAAGAGTTTTGCCCAGATCCAAACCGTGGTTTTTGGAAGGTGGGTTTTTGGCCTCCTGAAGAAGTCTGCGGTCTCCATTGTCTGTCAGGAGACTGACGACTTGGGGTACGCCTTTGCCAGGGCCTGGACCAGGTGTGAGGACGGTATTGTTGTCTCGCAGAGGAGCCAGGAATGTCTCCTCAGAGCTATTGCAGAGGCCATCGTTCCCGAGGAGGCGTCTAGGGCATGTTTTGAAGTGCTGATCATCTGTTTTGCCAACACCATGCCTTCCTTTTGAATAACTCTGGCTGCCTGTAGTTTATCTTCAGGAAGTTGAGTTAGGATTTCAGAAAACCTTTCACACAGAGTGTATTGTTATCTGTTCATGCAGGCCAAGTAATTTGTGGTTTTCACTCCCAACGCTCCTGTAGAGTAGAAGCATCAGCCAAAGGCATCCAATTTCTTACTTTCCCTGTCAGAAGGTGCAGAGTGAGTTCTTTTAGATTTGGAGGAGGAGGTTACAACCATAGAATTTGGTTGAGGGTGGGAGAATAAAAATTCAGCTCTAGTTTCCTGGACTCTGTACATGTGCTTCAGGCATCTAGTTGACACTGGGGCTGATGAAGGCTTCTCCCATGGTGCCTTAGCGGCTTGTAGAAGAACCGTAGACATAGGTAATGCCAAAGTGGCAGAGGGATCGAGCTCTACGATATCAAAAACTGCATCAGACACTTGAGGGTGTTGTTGGACGACCGAGAGGCCTAGAGAATGGGGCATTCTTTTGACGAGATCTGTATATGACGTGAGATTGTCAGATGGGGATATGGGTAGATCATCAGTGACAGCCTGATCAGGGGACTTATGGTCAGGAGAGGTATGAACCTCGGAGGCTTCGGTATCCAAATCCTCTTTCACAGAGTCAGAGGAATCTTGGTGTGGTATTTGGACCGGAGTGACCTCAGTTTGATTGGTTAATGGTTTAGGTGGTACGACTTGGGGATTTGACGGACGACTAGGTTCCGGATCGTGGTGGGAAGGGTCGTCCTCAGGAGGACGCAACAAAGATGCCAAAGGTCTTGACCTGTAGGGCGACCGTGATCTGTGGGCAGAGTGGGACGAATAACGATCCCAGTCAGATTATCCCACCGGAGTCAGCCATGGCATGGATGGTGGATAACCCCCATAAAGATACCTAAGCTGTCGTTGATCCCAAGACAGAGGTGGGGGGGTAGAAAGACTCGGGGGGATCGACTTCTGGACCGTGGACGTCTCGGTGACAAGGCGGCAGCCTGCCTTTGAGAGTAGTCTCTGTAATCCCGGTCGTCGATATCGACAGATTGAACATGCAGACGTGGAGGGTGACGCTGCGTGCTGTTAGAAGTACATCGATCCCGACGGGAATCGATTTCAGGAGCCTCCGATACCGTCGTTGTCTGCATGTTCAATCTACATCCATCTGATGACTTAGGAGCTCTACCGTCTCAATGTCGGAGTAAGGACGCTCCAATTGGTGTATAGGGGAGTCCAATAATTGAATGGTCGGTATCAGTGGAGGGGCTTGGGCCTCCGGTATCGATACTGCCGTTGGAGCGGGAGACACTTTAGGGGCATCACCCAGTGCAGACACCGCTACCTTCCCCTTCTTTGCCACCTTAAGGGACTTAGAGGAGCCCTTCTTTGCAGACTTGTGCGCCTTACTTGGTTTGGCCTTCTTTTTCACCGGCGTGGAAGCAAAGGATTGCGCCTTCGATGCCAGTGGTTTTGCCTTCGGTAGAGCGGTATCGGAAGAGAAGTGGGCGGCAAGGCCGGAACCGTCGATGTCGAAGGCCTCTCGGAGTCCATCACTGTGGAAGGATGCAACGCCGACTCAAGGAGTGCCACTTTAAGGCGCGCAGGTCTATTTTTTCGTGTCTGGTTGGAAAAGCGAGCGCAGTGGCGACAGGACTCAGGTCGATGAGACTCTCCCAGACAAAAAATACACAGGGTGTGATGGTCTGGTTTAAAAAGCCCCACTTCTTCTCCATAAAAATAACAGCGAAGAAGACAGAAGGGGTGAGGGGGGGGTAGCCTGAAGGCCACACTGAGGTAAACTGGCAACTTCCCCCTCAGTTGTAAAATAAAGTTTTTTGTTTTTTTTAAGTTTTTAAAAGAACAAAGAAACACTGAAGAAAAAAGGATAAAGTGAGGAAAAATCCGAAGAGCCATGAGGCAAAAGCCAAAAAAGCAAACCGATCAGACCTATGAGAAAGAGATATTTCCAACACGGCGGTAAGAAAGGAACTGGTGGGATATCCACGCCCTCCCCTCTGGGCATGCGCAGTGGGGTTCCTGCGCATGCCTGAGGGCTGGGCGCGAAAATCCGTTAAAAGAGCTTGCTATAATACCGATCGATCCAGCGTGTGTACACTAGATCCCATGGGTGTGAAGCACAGAGACCACATCGAAGATCCTCTGTTACAGTCACAATCGTCATTACTAGTCATTTCTTAAGATTTCTACTTCTGTCAGACTAAAAAAAGAAATAGTATTCAAGAAAAAAAAATCCGTTTTGGCTTCCCCGGCTGTGCACAACATTCTTTGTAATTCAGTAACATTTAATGCTGCAAGTAGAGTCACCCAAAGCACCTAATCAGAGATACAAAACATGCTTCCACAAACACCATAAGACTCGGCCATGTGAGAAACTGAATGCTACAGTTTAAACAGGAGACTATATTCAAGCTTATTTGTACTGAGCACATCACATGCAGGTATGGAGGCTGAAGGCAGATACAGATAAAGCAAAGAAACAGGTGGAGGCATGCAGGACCTGGCAGTGTTATGCTCACTGCTTTAGACAGCAGGGTTGTGACTGTGCTATGAATTGTGGAAAGTGGGTTTTGAATGCTAAACCAGCAGTTCTTGTAGAACCCTAAGGGTTAAAGAGTCGGACTCGACTGTGCAACTGAACAACAACAACAAAGGGTTAAACTACACATTAAGCAGGAGATCTGAATGTGGATCTCCTGTCATTTTCCTAAAGATAAAAGTAGTGTGTGGAGGGGGGGGGAGTTTAAAGGCTTCCCCAAGTAAATTCCCCATCCCTCAGATCTACTGTTTGCTCCAAAGGGAGAAGCATACAGGTATACAAATATGACAGGTTTACTGTTTCAAACTCTCACTGAAAGGAGAACTGAATTTAAACAACCACTCCAAATCCTATCTGAGTACTGGGACAATGCAGAATGACCTGGAAGGGAGACATGCTTAATTCCTTGCAAGTGAAAGACTGCAAGGGTATCAACTCTTTCAAAAAAAGGCACAGGCTGTACACACTTAACAAATCTCAAAATTTATTTTTTAAAATTCCAATTTTCTGTTCTGCTGAAGAAGAACCATTTTGGTTCTCAGTCTAGATGTGGAACTTCTGTACTCCACATCTTTTCCTGTCCATATCTTTAACAACTTCTCACACTTCACAGCTTTTAAAAAAATCTCCACAGTCCTCAACTAAAAAACCTACCCGCAGTACACATATGGATCATATAAGTCTTACATTATTGTCACACAAATTGGGGCTTCCAATTTCAGACTGAATTTTAAGTGCAGATTTCTAGACCTTCTGGCTTTACAGCCATGCAAGCAAAATTCGACAGAATATGTGGAGACTGTTCTATATCGATGGGAGGAGTACATGTGAGAAAGTACTGAATCACCAATATTGCATGCATACTAAAGCCCACTAGCTGCTGTACATAGATTAAGACCCTCTAAACAAAAGAAAAACTTATTTTAAAAGTCTAATGGCAAGGTAGGTGGGAGATGTGTTGTATGTCATCAGTGATGTAACAGGCCCTAGCCTAGAGATGATATATTTACAGATATCATTGGACGCACGAGCATGGCTATTTGTCTTCTAACACAGATTAAAACAGTTCTGTGTTGAAGATGGTTTGTTACCCACAAATCAACCTGGATGAAAGCCCTGGATGAGAAACCGATGGAAGTTGGAATGTTGATTGATGATATTTTTGAGATGGGCAAAAATAAAGCATTTTCTTTGATCAAAAAGTGAGTCCTGGAAACTGACCATAGTAGTTTGATTTTCAGAGCCTGCAGAGTATGCTCACCCATATTTTTTGGTCTTTTTTACCCAAAATCTTTACCCCTCACATGTACTATTTTACCATTCCATGTTAAGGCAGAGCTTTTTTGTTTGCAAGACTGAACATTGTACCTACAATGGTTTTGCAAGGGAGATTTTTGAATATACCATACATTACCAAAATTTCCCCTTGTGGCCTTAACAGGATTGATACATCCTTTCATGCCCTGCTGGAATGCAGATTTTTTGAAATTATCAGGGATTACTATATTAAGCCTTTATTCAACCAATTGTTCCCCTATACTCCAGAAACCCTGGCTCTTTTGCTCAGTGATAAGGATCCTAAGACCACTCTAGCAATTGCAAAATTTGTCTCAGTCCTTTCAGCCCTTGCATCTAAAAAATAAGAAATAAGTGTATTCTGCTGCTCAAGATTCATAAATCAATGAGCTTCTAAGGGTACAAAAGGAAAAGGAAGAGATGATATATTGCCCCATCACATTTCACACAACACTCCAAATGTCATTCCAATTCTAGAAAGGGATCACATTCTCTTTGCAACAAAAGTATTTTGGTTTGAGTAAAGGGAAAACATGATATCTCTGCAATAGAACTGCTGTCTTAAGGAAAGACCTCTGGATTGTCTGCAACGACTGAACAACAGCTGTACATTTACTGCTGAACAAAGCACTTGTCTAGAAAAGTCCTTAGGGTGTCATAGATGCATATATAGGATAGAAAAGGCAGCACATGTGAAATACTAGGTAAACTTTTATCTGTCTTAACTGCATATCAGAATGGTCCACTGAGCAATTTAACTTGCCTATGCATAGCTTCTTGTTACTTTCAGCATAGGTGTCTTCTACAGAAGAGCTGCTAAGCTGCAATGTCCAAAAACCCAACTTTACCATGAGCATGAATCATGCTGCTGTAAAGTTGGACTTATATGGGATCTATAGATGAGTCTGGGACATCCCCCGCCCTTTTTATAGGAATAAATTTGGTGGAAGCTGTTTAAAGACTGCAACTAGCATCCCAACTTTCCACAATACAACCAGCTCCACATTGCTAATGTTCTAAAAGTGCTCAACACTGTTATGACAAGTTTAGCAGAGGAGCAGAAGGGTTACACACCAAAGAAAAGGAAGAAACAGACAGACTCACAAGCAGTTTTCTTCGGTGTTTCCTCAAGTCACTGGGCTGTCAATGGCAGGACATGGAATGGATAAAAGTTAGCCAACATGAAATCAGGAAACAGAAGGCAGAATGCTAATATTGTTTTAATTAAAGTTTTATTAATTAAAATATTTGAATGCTGCTCATGGGAAAGGCTTGCTACATAGACTTGACATAATTAACTGTATCCACGTGAATGAGGACTTCCGAAGGCAGTTGTGAGGAAACACAGGGCTTTTTGTGTGGAAACACAGGACTTTTCCACACTAGGTTTTGATACTGCACATCTTCTTAACTGCATGAGGTTTTCCTCTCCCTTACAGATGGTTACATGAGCTCGTTGCTGCTCTCCCCAGCTTTTTGAAAGTTTTCCCCATGTTTTTTCCAGAGAGCCTCAAAGCTGGCTTTTAAAATGTTGCAAAAACTAGAAGATCAGCAACCAGCAAACCAGACTCATGTCTGATGAAGGGAGCTTTGACTCTTGAAAGCTTACACCCTAAAAATCTTGTTGGTCTTTGAGGGGCCACTGGACTAGAATGTAACTCCTCTACTGCAGACCAACATAGCTACCTTCTGAAAATATCAGCAAACCATATGGTCTGTAAGGAAGGGGGGAAACCCATACATTTAAGAAGCTGAGCTGCATCCAATACCCAATGTACAAAAGCCTATAAGAGTAACTTTTAAGAGCCTGAGGGAGGACTATGTGACATGGCTGCAGTATATCCAATTATTCTACGGAAGGTATAGTATACTATTAAATAACCCAGTTGTCTTTCTAGTCTGGTTTATCCCCCCCCCCATCCCTTTCCTGCTTACCAGGGTCATGCTGCAGATTCGATCAAGATCTTGAGCTGCACTGCGAGAGGTGAGCTTGGGAGTGGAGCGCCCACTGATAGGAGGAGATGAGCTGGCCAAGGACAGTGCAGTTAGGGAGGTGGGGATGGATGCTCTCTTGCGCAGTTGTGTTAGATTCAGGGCCTCCATGCTACCACTGGTGACACGGCTCTGTAACTGTTCAGCACGCAACTCTGTGGACTCTTTTTCCTCCTGGATCATTCTAAAGAAGAATATGTATCTCAGCACTGCATCTTCCAACGTATCCTCAATACAAGCACTACTTGGAATTATTCCTCTCTATTGTTCACACTATAAAAGTATTCAAAGTATTAATAAAAGAATTCAAGAGTTCTGGGCACAAAATCCCCAGCTGACAGACCAAACCCAGAATTCAAATATCACCCAGAGAGCAACCATCTGCCTTTCTTCTTCCTGATATGTTATTTATTTTCCAGAAAGTTTTTCTAGTTCTTTGACTTGTTAGCCTGCTGACGCCTTATATGGCTTATAAACTGTATAGCTGGACTGTGCAAACTGTGTGCCAGGGGAAATGGACTGCACTGAGACAATGCCAACTTACTGGACGGAAGACATGTGCCCAGCCAAGGGAAACCTTGTACTGAAGCAGCATGTTAGACCAGACGTGGACCCATGGAACACCCGATTCCACCCATCCCTGCATCCTCAAGGACACTGCAGACCCAGGTAGATGACAAGCCACTCTCCCTGATCCTGCTCACACAGAGATTCAGCAGCAGTTCCAGAAGAGAAGCCATGCTCAGTGACAAGAACCAGGAATATTCCTGCCCAGACGCCAAGAAAAACTCTCTTCTACAGCATGCAGGCATCCCCCCCCCCTCACATCCTCAGGTGAAGCATGTATGCAGCCTCAACCTACACAAGAGAAGCTTCTTCTGTGATAGGATTAGGAAGCAAGTCTGTCTGCCAGCCACCCATCTTGATGATGCCGCTGTTTAAACATCTGGTTGTTGAATCAATTACCGACGATGCTGCCAGACTGTTAATCCTTTCTCTCCTTTAGTCTACCTTTCTCTCTGAGAGATGTTACTATTAGAGAAACAGTATTTCTATTGCTCAACCAGTAATCCCATTCTCATGACCCATCTGGTTTTTTCCAGTATTTCCAGAAGGACTACGTGACAGAGCAAAGATCTGCCTTTAGTCAGTTTAGGGTATAAAAGGAGAGAGAGAGCCACCCCATCTCTCTCTCTGCTTCTCCCCACCACCACCACCTTGCCCTGCCTCATAGGTTCCATCCTAGCGCCGTTTGGAACTTTCCACATGCTGTGCTTGTCAGAACACGATCTCTTCCCTTATTGTCATTCTATTTTTCACTGCAGATTCTACTCACAGGCTACAGCATCTGGACAGGTACGTATCACCCCTCGACGAAATGCCTGCTAATGCAAACGTCTCTATATTTTTTCTACCTTAATTTCCTAGCTCTGTATTGTGTGTTTTGATTGCTTGATTTTATATTTGTGTGTGCGTGAATATTCCCTTAGTATAAAAAAAAACTAGTGATTTTCAAAGACCTAGTCTCTGTGTCTATTTCTGGCACTTGGATAAAGTGGGACTCTGGTATATAAAGGTCATGATCCTATAGTTATGCCAATTGCACATTAATATAATTCCCCAACCTTTTATTAAAGAAATATAGCAATTTGGCTAACAGACTAGAGCGTGCACATCTATGTGGCTAAGCAGCGTGGTCCATGTTCAGGTGCAAGTGTAGGAGTTGGGCTAGAACATAGTCCTTCAGATACCAGTAGAAATTCCAGTTTTGTATCAGCCACTCTTTTAGGCACTCTGCCATCCCTTACGTGTAGCTCACATTTTAAAAAAGATTTTCAAATCTGAAGTGCTAGACAAGAAATCTTTTTATTACAAGTTGCGATCAGATGTGTTCAAATTACTATTATCTGGGCTCCATTCAACATATTTCTTGCCCATTTAAAAAACTCAAGGTAACATTAATTACAATAGTAAAATAGTAACCAAAACCACTCCAGTTCTTATTCTGTACTTCCTGTCGTGTCTTGTAACAAAGTTTTTGTGAAGTTAGCAAGTTTCCTGTGTTTCAGATTCTTGATGTATAAAAGGCTCAGTTACTATCAAATTCTTGCTATGGACTCACAACTATGAGACTGAAGAAAGGATAGATTATTCATTTTTGTCTAACAACAACAATATCCCCTCAGAGCACATCTGAATGGTGCAAGGATACACTTCTGTTTGGCACAGTGTTGGTTCAGTACTGAGACAACATTAGTAACCTGCCCCTTAGACTAGAATGGTGTTGGATGCCCCTATGTGGCTGAATTATTCTGAGGCAACTGGATTTCCTTTCCACTCTCCCTTCCAATCTTGCCAACATTTGTTCCTTTGTTTGTAGGTTTCCAGAGAGAGAATGCTAAAATACTGCATTTCTTCATCCTTTACATATTATGAAGACTTATGTTTTTTTTTTAAATTATACTGTATTTTAGAGATCTTCAGAAGGATGAGACTAGAGAGGAATGAAGAGCTTGTACTTTCTATTACAAACCCATGGCTCTTGGATTTTGATCCAGTCACACAACATCTATTCCTGAGTTTCCAGGTTGTCTGAAGCCTGTTTAGAGCATGTTTGTTCCCATCTCAGTGAACGTTTCACATTCCCAGAGATAAATTACACAGCTATTTGCTTCATGAGCATGCATGGTCTTAAGTCAATAGCATATGGGCTGGACTGATGCATTTCATACCTGATCTCCTCATTGATGGCATCCAGCTGTTCCTGCAGCATCATGGCAAGGGTCTGGGCATCAGAGTGACCACTAGGAGAAAGCATGTCCATAGAGCTAAAGACTGTCTCCCGGTCATCCTCATCAACATCAGAGATCTCTGGATCACTGTCAAAGGAGTGAGCTGTGGTGGCCAAGACCCCACCTGGCTGAGCAAGCTCCCAGTCCTGCACACAAGAAATCATAAGATAGCTGACTCAGAGCACCACCTCTCCACTCTCTGTTACAAGACAAAATGTTACAACCATGCTCAAACATCAATATGGAAGTGCCACAGGAAATGATGCCATTTTTGAAAGCTGTGCCATGCAATCTCAATTGGCCTGTGTTGAGATTGTGCTTTAGAAGAATTTGGACATGGTCCAGCGAGGATTTCCTGTCTCTGAAAGACGTGCAGGCCTTTACATGGATTCTATCAATAATAGGAAGTGTCGTCTCCCAGCCAACTATATACCTAGTTAGCTACCTCTCTTTTCCCAGCTGTATGTGGTATCTAGGCCAGGTGCAACATCAGTCAGACAAGGGGCCAGGCACACCTATAGAGATAGCAGTGAAGCAGGAGAAGAAACATCAGCCTTGTTCTTTGCTACTTCACATGACTGACCCAGGTTGGAAAGTGGCAACCTGGGTCCCTGTTAGTAAGAGGGCCACAGATACATTCTTACAATAAATTCACAAGGAACAAAAATCTGCACAACTAGAATTCACTTTGCTGTTTCAAGGATTTTATAATGCTTATAAACTGTACTGGCATTTTGTTTTGCTAGGAAGACTGTTTTGGCCAATATATTTTGGGTTTCTCATATTTAGTGCAGTCTGGGCATTACTTACCAAATTAAATATGGAGTAATACAACCGTGACTAAAAATTATATAAATGCAAGTTTCAGCAAATGCTGCACTGCCTGTCATAAATAATCGTGGCTTGTGTTCTGCTTTGAATCCTATCACTTTGTTCAGCCAAGTCTGAAGCCTTCCTCGGATGTAAGAGGCTCTTCTTCCAACAAAGGAAGCCTCCTTAGGCTGGAAGAGTTTAAATTTGGCTGAACAAACTGGTAGGATTCAAAGCAGTAAAATTAGGCATAAAGGTGAATAATACAAAGCCACAATAAAAGTAGTATCTAGATACCAAAAAACCCAAACTACACACTAGAGTACTTAGCTGTTGATTCGCTTTTTTTAGCCTCCGGCTCACACATTTTTGTCTTAGCTCAGGAAGGATGGCTACAGAGCAAACTAATTTATGCAGTAGCCAAATTGCTTGCTCACAATTTTAATGCCAGTAGCTCACAAAGTAGAATTTCTGCTCACAAGACTCGACAGCTTAGAGGGAACATTGGTCTCTGTTAGTGGGCAGGTGCTAAATGTTTGCTGATTACATCAGTGGTTGCAATTTTCTCAGATATTTCCATTAGCATCACAGCAGGAAAAAGCTGCAGATAAAATTCCCTGCTACAATCAAAGTCACTGATATTCTGTTATGTCCATGGTTTGTCAGCTCTATACACAGTGACCTCTTTACACTAGAGTTTAACAGGTAGTACCTCATTACTAATCAACCTTCTTCTACCCTTAAAGAAAACAAATTCACCAAGGCCTTTGCTAGTAACTCCTGACATTGTATTTTTTTATAGTATATTTAGTAAACAAGACTG